>NC_092343.1:23170833-23483750 GCF_046630445.1 Rutidosis leptorrhynchoides | reverse complement strand
CACCATTTGGGTGATTGTTGATCGTCTCACCAAATCTGCACATTTCTTGCCTATAAAGGAAACGGATAGAATGGAGAAACTATTACGATTGTATATAAAGGAAATTGTTTCAAGGCATGGAATACCTATTTCCATTATATCCGATCGTGATAGTAGATTTACATCAAAGTTCTGGCAATCGCTACAAGAGGCCCTAGGAACTCGTTTGGATATGAGCACCGCATATCATCCGCAAACCGACGGGCAGAGTGAAAGTACGATTCAAACTCTTGAAGACATGCTCAGGGCATGTGTGATCGATTTTGGAAACGGATGGGATAAATATCTACCATTAGCAGAATTCTCGTATAATAATAGTTATCATGCGAGCATTAAAGCTGCGCCATTCGAAGCACTGTATGGAAGGAAGTGTAGATCTCCTATCTGTTGGAATGAAGTAGGAGATTGACAATTAACTGGTCCCGAGATCATACATGAAACTACAGAAAAGATAGTACAAATTAAGTAAAGATTGAAAACAGCCCGTAGTCGCCAAAAGAGCTACGCCGATGTTCGAAGGAAACCATTAGAGTTTCAGATCGGTGACATGGTTATGTTAAAGGTGTCACCATGGAAAGGTGTAATACGTTTCGGAAAAAGGGGTAAACTGAACCCAAGGTACGTAGGCCCGTTCAAGATTATCGAACGCATTGGACCGGTAGCTTATCGACTCGAGTTACCACAACAACTCGCCGGAGTACATAATACATTTCACGTCTCGAACCTTAAGAAGTGTCTTGCAAAGGAAGATCTCACCATTCCTCTTGAAGAAATCCATGTCGATGAGAAACTACAATTCATCGAAGAACCAATCGAAATCATGGACCGTGAAGTTAAACAGCTCAAGCAGAGCAACATACCGATCGTTAAGGTTCGTTGGAATGCTCGAAGAGGTCCTGAGTTTACTTGGGAACGAGAGGATCAGATGAAACAAAAGTATCCACACTTGTTTCTCGATGACGCAAAATAGGTACAATTTTAAAATTTCGGGACGAAATTTATTTAACGGGTAGGTACTGTAATGACCCGCACTTTTTCGATCGTTCTATACTTATAAGATTAATATTTACATAAATTAAACCTTACCAACATGATAAGCAATCCAAATTGTTGAGATTTATGTTTTTGAAAAGAGTTTTACACAACGTTTGACCGTCTAGTTTGACCGATGATATCACGAACTATATAACATATGATAATTATACGTTTGTGTATATATATGTATATATACATATTTAACATGATCTAAGAATGTTTTAATACCTCATTTTGTATTAATAACAATAAGTTATAAGTATATTTTGAAACTACTAACTTAAGTTTTCAAAACGATAACCATACGTAACGTCATTTGACATAAATACTTATGACCTATAATGTTTATACATATATCGTATATATAATGTATTTAATCACTTTTTAAGGACTTAAATACATAAAACCATATAAGTATATTCACAAAAGATAGCAATATTTGAATCCTCATTCCGTTTTCACAAGATTTCTATACGTATATCTGGAGTATATGTACCCGTATCATACCTAGCTTCTATACGTATTTACTATTGGTATATACACATCAAATCACCACCAACCAGCCCTTGTCCATGCCCTAGGTATAAGGTAATTGGAATTTGGAAGCTTATTGACTAATTACATAAGATAACAAACTAAAATCTTGTCATGAACACCTTAGTTCCACGTTTTTTATAAGCTTCATGGGCACTTCATTTTGATTCAAATTTCTACATCATTTCTTAGTTAAACACACACTCTTCCATAACCCTTAAACACCTTCAACAATTCAGCAAGTTACCATGAAGATCTAGCTCAAAAACAACCCTTAATCATCATAAGAAAAACCTTCCAAGAACACTTCAATAATCCTTTCAAGAATACAAGTTTATTTCCAACCTTTTGATCCAACTCCATTACTCTTTTGGTTCTAGGTTTTTACTCCTCTTTTACAGCAATCTTGTCCAAGTAACTTGAGGTAGTAACATTGTTCATAACCTTATTCGATTCATATATATATAGCTATCTTATTTTATGGTATAAAATTTTAACAACAAGAACATAGTTTGAATGTTTTCAAACTTGTTTGCAAACTAAATAGATCCTTCTAACTTAACTTTTAAAATACTTCAAGACCTGTAATATATCATAAATATATTCTAATTTAACAAGGTATAACTTGGTTTTTCAAAGAACACCTTAAAAACTGTTTTTACGACGTCGGAGTGCAACCGGGGGCTGTTTTGGGTTGGATAATTAAAAACTATCTTGAACCTTGAATTGGAGGTTTATTTTCTGGAAAAATGATATTTACTATTAATATGATAACACATAAAAATTTCATGATTTGACTCAAAGTATAAGTATTTTTAGAAAAATAATCATTTAAGGTTGTTTACATGATGGAAAATGATTAACTTCATAAGTTTCACCAAAGTTTGACCTATGACCTGTGATTTCGAATACAAACTAAGGTATTTACAGTTCATATTCTTAAAGAAGGACTCGATCCAAGGAAGTGGCAAGTTGAACCAACGAAAACGGAGTTGTAACGAAGAAACTATGACCAAAACAAAATCGGATATCCAAGACTAGTTTAGCCACGAAAATAATTGGAGAAAAATTAAATAAATTACATCTTTTTAAAATAACATGATATTTTATATATATGTACTCATAATTTAATTTTATATATTTCAGGATCACCCGTAAACAATACGAGAAGATTAATCATAAGATCCCATGATTGTACGCAACACGTCATTTGACAACACCGGTACTTTATGTACGCAACACGTCATTTGACAACACCGGTACCGTGGGTCAAGATTAATCCCGACCAATACGAATACGATGGGGGTTTTATTTATTTCGATGGGGGTTTTATTTATTTATTAAACACCTAAATATGAACCATTAAAATTGAATTGCTAACTACGGACTAAGAAGACATTAAAAGTATTATAAGTATATATATGTGTGACGATTGTTTAAAATGAAAATATATTGATAAATTATATATGGATAGGTTCGTGATATCAACCGGAGACCAAGTCAAAATATATATATCTTCAAGGCAAAAGTGAGTATATAGTCCCACTTTTAAACTCTAAGTATTTCGGGATGAGAATACATGTATTTTATGTTTTACGTTATGGACACAAGTAACTGAAAAATATATTCTACGTTGAGTTGTACCACTGGCATACTTCCCTGTAGCTTGGTAACTATTATTTACAGCGGTATTGTAAACGCGAATCCTGTTGATAGATCTATCGGGCCTGACAACCCCAACCGGACTGGACGACCAGTATTCAATGGTTGCACAGTACTTCGTTTCGTGACTACACTTGGTACGGTGTAGTAAGATTTCATAATAAAGGGAATATGCGACGTGATTAAATGTTAAGTATGGTTACCAAGTGCTCAACCACTTAGAATATTTTTATTAAAATGTTTATATGTGAAATCTTGTGGTCTATATATATATATTGCTGCCGGCATTAAACCTATATCTCACCAACTTTATGTTGACGTTTTAAACATGTCTATTCTCAGGTGATAACTAAAAGCTTCCGCTGCAACATGTTGAATTTAAGCAAGATCTTGAGTATGCATATTTGTGTCAAAAATAAAACTGCATATCCGAGGAATTGTAATGTAAAATATGCTAGAAATCGTATTGTTATCATCACATGTAAAGTTTGTAAGTCTAAGATTATCGTTAAACGATAATCATCTTTATATTGTCTAAAGCTTGTATTAACATAAGAGTTATGGTTTGTAATGTAAAGTAAATGCAGTTGTTCTTTTAAAAATGTCACATATAGAGGTCAATACCTCGCAATGAAATCATACATTATCTAACTCGTTCTTATGGTTAAGGACGGGTTATGATAATAAAGTAACAAATTCAGTGTTTGAATAGGTTTGATTATTTGAACATTTACCTCCATGTGACAATTTTCCGCATTTGTGACATCGTTCTAGGTGTCGTGCTCTTCTTTTTGCTGCGGATTTTGATTTTCCTTTACCAAATTGTAACTTATTATCTTCGCATCTGGATTCTTTTCTAACTCCGTCCATTCTTTCTCTGATTACTGATACTAATTCACTTGGTAGTATGTCATTATCACGTTTAGTGATCAAAGCGTGTAGCATTAGACCATGGTTTAGTTCACAGGCAGTCTTCATTTAGTAAAAACCTAAAAAAAATAAAAATTCAGAATGGGGGGAGAAGACTAGTTCTTTAGGGTCTGCTAGGGAAAGACCATTCGGGTTCCATTTTTCGAGAACTACACGAAAACAGACAATCTAACTCTAACAGAAATACATATTATCCTTTAAAGACTTGATTCTCCCCACACTTAGTTAGCTGTGGTGTCGAAATTGTGATTAACTTCGTTGTCGACTTCCATCGGACCATGTATGTAATGTTTAACTCTGTGACCATTAACTTTAAATTTAATCCCATTTGAATTTATCAATTCTATCGTTCCGTATGGGAAAACTCTTTTGACTATGAATGGTCCAGACCATCTTGATTTCAATTTTCCAGGAAATAGTTTGAATCGTGAATTGAAAAGAAGAACTCTGTCTCCTTCTTTAAATTCTTTTGAACTTCTGATTCTTTTATCATGCCATTTCTTCGTTCTTTCTTTATAGATTAACGAATTATCGTATGCTTCATGTCTTAATTCTTCTAATTCGTTTAGTTGACTTAATCGTAGACGTCCGGCTTCATGTAAATCAAGATTACATGTCTTCAAAGCCCAAAATGCTTTGTGTTCAATTTCTACTGGAAGATGACATGTTTTTCCATAAACAAGTCTAAAAGGTGTGGTTCCAATTGGAGTTTTGTAGGCTGTTCTAAAAGCCCAGAGTGCATCCTCCAATTTAATGGACCATTCCTTCGGATTTGATCCTATGGTTTTCTCTAGAATACGTTTTAAAGCTCGGTTGGTATTTTCAACTTGTCCACTTGTTTGTGGATGATATGCGGTGGAGATTTTATGAGTTACTCCATATCTTTTAAGAACTTTCTCAAGTTGATTATTACAGAAATGAGTACCCCGATCACTTATTAAAGCTTTCGGTGTTCCAAACCTTGCAAAAAGACGTTTTAAAAAGTTGACTACAACTCGTGCATCGTTAGTTGGGAGAGCTTGTGCTTCCGCCCATTTAGATACATAATCAATGGCTACGAGTATATATAGATTATTATGAGATTTTGGAAATGGACCCATAAAGTCAATACCCCAAATGTCAAATACTTCACATACTTGGATGACATTTTGTGGCATTTCATCACGTTGACTTATTTTTCCAGCCCTTTGACATGCATCACAGGATTTGCAAAGAAGGTGTGCGTCTTTGTAAATTGTAGGCCAATAGAATCCAGCATCATAGACTTTCCTTGCTGTGAGTTGAGGCCCATAATTCCCTCCTGTTGGTCCTGTGTGATAATGGTTTAAGATTTGATTGGCTTCTTCTCCGAATACGCATCGGCGTATTATTCCATCGGGAGATCTTTTAAACAAATGTGGATCTTCCCAAAAATAGTGTTTTATATCACTAAAGAATTTCTTTCGTTTTTGGTACGACAACCCTTTTTCAAGGAATCCACATACTAAGTAGTTTGCAAAGTCAGCAAACCATGGAATTTCACTATAATCTATCTTCAATAGATATTCATCGGGAAAGTTATCTTGAATGGCCGATTCATTTAGAACTTCTAAATCGGGATTTTCAAGACGAGAAAGATGATCAGCGGCGAGATTTTCTGCTCCTCTTTTATCTCGGATTTCAATATCAAATTCTTGTAAGAGTAAGATCCAACGGATTAATCTTGGTTTAGCATCTTGTTTTGAAAATAAGTATCTAAGAGCAGAATGGTCGGTATAGACCACCGTTTTTGCTAGAACGAGATATGATCGAAATTTGTCAAAAGCAAAGACAATAGCAAGGAGTTCTTTTTCAGTAGTTGTATAGTTCGTTTGTGCTCCTTGTAACGTCTTACTAGCATAATATATAGGTTGAAATCGTTTTTCAATCCTTTGTCCTAAAACGGCTCCCATTGCAAAATCACTTGCATCACACATTAGTTCAAATGGTAGATTCCAATTTGGTGTTATCATGATCGGTGCATTAGTGAGTTTCTCTTTAAGAATATTAAAAGATTTGATACACTCATCTGAAAAGATGAATGGAGCATCCTTTTCTAGGAGTTTATTCATAGGAGTGGCAATTTTAGAAAAATCTTTTATGAAACGTCGGTAAAAACCGGCATGCCCTAGAAAACTCCTAACTCCTCTAACATTGGTGGGATGTGGAAGTTTAGCAATTACATCTACTTTAGCTCTATCCACTTCAATTCCTTCTTTTGAAATTTTATGTCCAAGAACGATGCCTTCTTTAACCATGAAATGGCATTTCTCCCAATTAAGAACTAGGTTTGATTGTTCGCATCTAAGGAGCATTCGTTCCAGATTAACTAGACATGATTCAAATGTATCACCGAAGACTGAAAAGTCATCCATGAATACTTCCATGCATTCTTCTATCATGTCGTGAAAAATCGCCATCATACACCTTTGAAAGGTTGCAGGGGCGTTACAAAGTCCAAATGGCATGCGTTTGTAAGCAAAAGTACCATAAGGGCACGTGAATGTAGTTTTCTCTTGGTCCTCAGGTGCTATTGGAATTTGAAAATATCCAGAAAATCCATCTAGAAAACAATAGTAACTATTTTCGGCTAATCTTTCCAACATTTGATCTATGAAAGGTAAGGGAAAGTGATCTTTTCTGGTGGCGTCATTTAATTTTCTATAATCAATACACACACGCCATCCTGTTACAGTTCTAGTAGGAATAAGCTCATTTTTTTCATTTGTAATGACAGTCATGCCACCCTTCTTAGGCACGCATTGAACTGGGCTTACCCATGGACTATAAGAAATTGGATATATCAAACCTGCATCTAGCAGTTTAATAATCTCTTTCTTAACTACATCTTGCATATTAGGATTTAGTCTTCGTTGGCGTTGCACATACGTTTTATGACCTTCTTCCATAAGGATTTTATGTGTGCAATACGAAGGACTTATTCCTTTAATATCATGAATCTTCCATGCAATGGCTGGTTTATGAGCTTTCAACACAGAAATGAGTTGTGATTTCTCATTTTCAGTAAGAGAAGACGATATTATTACAGGTAATTCAGATTCACCATGTAAATAAGCGTATTCCAAATGGTTTGGAAGTGGCTTTAACTCTAATTTCGGAGGTTCTTCTATCGATGATTTGTATCGATATCTGTCTTCTTCTTTTAGCATTTGAATTTCTTCTGTTGTTGGTTCATATCCATTAGCTATAAGTGTAGCTAACATTTCAGCTTCATCAATTGGTTCATTACCTTCTCCTAAAGAACATTCTCCTGTTCCTTGTAATTCTGAAAATTCTTCTAATAATTCTGCATGTGCATCTATAGTTTGAATATAATAACATGTATCATCTGCAGATTGTGGTTGTTGCATTGCTCTATCAACTGAAAAGGTAACACTCTCATCCTCTATACTTAGGGTCAGTTTCTTACCGAACACGTCTATCATTGCTTTAGCCGTGTTTAAGAATGGTCTTCCTAATATGAGAGGAACTTGAGAATCTTCTTCCATGTCCAGAACAACAAAATCTACTGGAAATACTAAAGTACCAACTTTAACTAGCATGTTCTCCATTATCCCTCTAGGATATTTTATTGATCTATCGGCTAGTTGTATGCTTATTCTGGTTGGTTTCAATTCTCCAAGGTCTAGTTTAGTGTATAGTGAATACGGCATTAGATTTATACTAGCACCTAAGTCTGCCAATGCTTCTATTGAACTAAGACTACCCAGAAAATATGGAATTGTGAAACTTCCTGGATCAGATAGTTTTTCTGGTATCTTATTCAACAGCACTGCTGAACAATTAGCATTCATAGTAACAGCCGAGAGTTCTTCCATTTTCTTTCTATTTGAGATTAGATCTTTCAAGAATTTAGCATATCTAGGCATTCCTGAAATCACATCAATGAAAGGAAGATTTACATTTATCTGTTTAAACATATCCAAGAATTTGGATTACTCGGCTTCAAGTTTCTCTTTCTTCATTTTACTCGGGTAAGGAAGTGGTGGTTGGTATGGTTTAACATAAGGTTTAGCCTTAGCTGTGTTATCTTCATTAACCTTTTCAACTACCGGTTCTTTTTCCTTATCTTGATCAGGTTGTGGTTCTTGTGGAGTAGGAATAGTTTCATCAGAAGTTACAGGTATTTCCGGTGGTTTAAGTGTTGTACCACTTCTTGTGGTAATAGCTTTAGCTGTTTCATTCCGGGGGTTAGCATTTGTATCACTAGGTAGACTTCCCGGTTTTCTTTCACCTATTAACCTTGCTAGGTTACTTACTTCTTGTTCCAAATTTTTAATAGAAGCTTGTTGATTTCTAAATGCTTGAGCATTTTGTTCATTGGTTTGTTTCTGAGTTGTGAAAAAGTGTGTTTGAGTTTCAACTAGCTTCGTCATCATATCTTCTAAATTCGGCTTTTTATCATCGGTTTGTTGTGGTGGTTTGTTTTGAAAATTAGGTCGTTGCTGATTGTAAGTATTATTGGATACTTGTTGATTGCTAGGACCTTGTTGGTTGTTGTATTTTATATTTCTGTTATAATTTTGGTTTTGATTGTAAATCGGTCTTGGCGGTTGATAATTATTCTGATAATTATTTCCAGGCCTTTGGTTTATGTATGAAATATTCTCTCTTTGTTCCATTGTTAATTCAATACTGAGACAATCTTTTGTCAAATGTGGTCCTCCACACTGCTCACAACTAATTCGTATTGAGTGAATATCTTTAGTCATCTTTTCCATTCGTCTCTCGACAGCATCTATTTTTGCGGAAATGGAATCTAAGTCATGGCTAGAATCGGCTCTAGCTGCTTTAGATGATCTAACGATATCTTTTTCTTGGTGCCACTCGTGTGAGTGGGAAGCAGTGTTATCAATAATTTTGTAAGCATCAGTTTCGGTTTTCTTCATAATAGAACCACCAGCTGCTATATCTATGTCTTTCCTTGTAGTGATGTCGCATCCTTGGTAGAATATTTGTACTATTTGACAGGTGTCTAAACCATGTTGCGGACATCCTCTTAATAACTTTCCATATCTTGTCCACGCCTCATATAGAGTTTCATTTGGTTTCTGTGTGAACGTAACAATTTCTGCTTGAAGTCTTACGGCTTTAGATGCAGGAAAGAATTGTTTAAGAAATTTGTCAACTAAAACATCTCATGTATCAATCGCCCCTTCAGGTAACGATTCTAACCAATCTTTGGCTTCTCCCTTTAAAGTCCAGGGAAATAACATGAGATATATCTGTTCATCCTCCACTTCTCGGATTTTAAATAGTGTGCAGATCCTATTAAAGGTACATAGATGTTCATTTGGATCTTCCTTCGGCGCACCACTAAATTGGCATTGATTAGTCACCATGTGTAGAATTTGTCCTTTGATTTCATAATCTGGCGCATTAATGTCTGGATGAGTAATTGCGTAACCTTGGCCAGTGCGTTTAGCTCTCATTCGGTCTTCCATACTTAAAGGTTCCAGATTCTCCATAATTGAATTTGTTGAATCGGTATCACTAGATGATTCTGATTTAATGGTTCGTTCCTCAACAATCTCTGTTTGAATGATTGGTGGCTCTGGAGGAAAGTTTAATGGTTCAGGATCTACGAATCGTTCCTGAATATTCTCCGGATTCTCAATTGTGAGGTCGGGTTCAAAAAATGGATTATCGGAAATTTGAACTGAAGTACTTGGTTGACTGGATGACGATTCTAAAGAAAAATCAACGGCAGTAATATTTGCTAAATGTCTCGATCTAGTTACAGGTGGTGAACGTACAAAAGGTGGTGAACGTCTTGCTCGGTGCATTCACTGAATATCCTATTAGTTTTAAAAAGGAAAGAAAAATTATAATAAGTTATCCAATCAATAGACTTTTCTGATTTTGCCCACGTTTCGAATAGCCAAAAGATGCAGCAGAGGCGCAGGATTCGTTTGGTCTCAATATAATTGAGGACTGTTTGGCTCCAATAACCCGGTCCACGTACAAATCCAACTATTACTACGAACCAGAAAATTTTGATGTCTATCAATTTAACCACTTAAAATAAATTTTCGTAATTTTAAGAAATTTAGATAAGGAGTAGAACAAAAATCTATGTCCTAAAACTAGAATAACGAGAAATAAGAAAGAAAAAGAGTTCGTCGGAAAAAGGTTGAAAAAGAAAAATGGTTGAAAAATAAAAGGTGACGGAAAAATAAAAGAAACTTATAAAAACATAAAAATACTTGACTAACCTAACCTTATTACTACAACTAACTTAAAATTATAATCGCAAATTGAGATTACTAATTGGAATGATAATTGATACATAGGTAAAAGTCGTCTAAAAATATTAAAGCTTACAAGAAAAACTAAATCCCAAATGGAATTAACTTAAAAAGAAACTAAAACTTAAAAAGGCGTCGCAAAATTCTAAAGTACCTAAATCTTAGTCTAAAGAAAAAGCACTTAAGGAATTCTACGGCAAAGCCTAAAAATCTAGAAGTAAAAATAACTATGGCAAAAACTAAGTTTAAAACTAAATATGAGCTAGAAATACAAAAGTTACGCTAAAACGATTAAAAAGGGACAAAATATAAAAATATACAAAAAGTTGTAAAAATTACAATTTTTATAAAAATATTATTTTTATATTATTTTATAAAAGTATTAATTTAAATATATAAATAAAACTAATTAAAACTTAATATAACTAAATAATTAAAATTAAATATTAATTTAATTAAAACCTAAATCTTAATTAATTAATAATAATAATTATTACTCCGTAATAAATGCAGTTACGGTTTCTGGCAGGCGTGTCAGAAAAAGCTCCGCGAGTCGCGGTATTTCAAACATCAAACCCCGCGAGTCGCGGGGTTCCAAAATTCAACCCTGGAACAGAAAATTTACGCGTTTTTTTTTTTGTTTTCTAATTTTCTGTTTTAATATAAATAAAAGATATTTAAATAAAACTTATATTTTTATAAACTAAAATAAAAATAAAGAAACTTATAAAACTTTTAACAAACTCTTAAAAATATATAAATTTTTGTTTTTCTTTTTATATTTTCGAATATTCAAAACGTATTTTTACAAAAGCGAATTTTAATAAAAGTAAACAAAAAATCTTTTTTTTATTATTATATTAGCGTTGCGTTTCCGGCGTTTAAGAGTTTTCCCCGGCAGCGGCGCCAAAAATACTTGATGTCAAAGCTAAGGGGTATAAAATACTATTAAATTTTTGCAGGAAATACTATTAAATACGATACAATTTTATACAAGATATTTATTTATTTATAGAATGGATATACTTAAACCTTGCTACAACACTTATAGGCAGTGTACCTAATCGTACAGTAGTGTAGTTTTTAGTAAGTCCGGTTCGTTCCACAGGGAATCTTTTTTAAACAAAGCTCAACGCTATATTAGTTTACTTTTATAAAAATACAAACATATATATAAGTAATATTATTATTATAAAGGGGGGTTTTTACCGTTTAATGACCGGTTTGTCGATTTTAAAACTTTAGTTGCAGTTAAAACCAAATGTAAAATAATAAATAAATACAAGACTTAATTTTAAGCGTAAAGTAAATAACGATAATGAAATTGCGAATAATAAAAGTGCGATAAAATAAACTTGCGATAATTAAAAAGGACGATAATTAAAAGTGCAATTAAATAACAATAAATAAAAGTGCGATAATTAGAAGTGCAATTAAATATAAAATAAAGGAAATTAAATATGAAATAAAAGAATTATGCTTATTTAAACTTCCGTAATCATGATGTTTGACGTGTTGATTTTAGTTTTATGCCCATGGGTTAATTGTCCTTTGTCCTGGATTATTTAATATGTCCGTCTGATTTTTGTCCATAACAGTCCATCAGTCATAAATATAAAGTGCGAGTGTCCTTGTCAAATTATTCTTATACCTGAAGTTAAATATTCCAACTAATTGGGGATTTAAACTGTAACAAGATTTTAATACTTTGTTTAATAATTACACCAGGTTGTCGACTGAGTGTAACCCAAGGTTTTAATATTTTGTTATCAATTATACCAAGTGTCCTTTGTACATAATTTCACCCCTGTTTTAATTATTCTAGTGGCTATTAATCCATTCCCGTGTCCGGTTAAATGAACGATTATTCGTACATATAAATACCCCGCCCATCGTGTCCGATTGAGTGTATATGGTAATTTATAGGGACGCCCAATTGTAAATCTTTATATTAACATTAACAAACTATCATTTAGTTAAACAAATATAAAGCCCATTAATAGCTCATAATCTAATTTCCACAAGTGTCGTTCTTTTGTCCAAACCCCAATTATGGTACAAAGCCCAATTACCCAATTTTAGTAATTAGCCCAACATCATGATTACTTCGTTTTAAATAAGCATAATAATAACTTAGCTACGAGACATTAATGTAAAAAGGTTGAACATAACTTACAATGATTAAAAATAGCGTAGCGTTACACGGACAGAATTTCGACTTACACCCTTACAACATTCGCTAACATACCCTTATTATTAGAATTATAATTAAAATTAAAATATAAATTATAAATATATATATATATATATTTTACGTATGAGGAGAAGAAGAAAAAGATGATATTTTACGATCAGAATGCGCGAGCTTTATAGGGGGTTTCTGAATTTGGGGCTCCGCGACTCGCGGCCCTTTTGGCCTTCAAACTCCGCGAGTCGCGGAGTTTGCAATTACAGCTCACTCTGGTTTGGAGCCTTTCTTGCCGACGGTTTTTATTATTTATTATAATATATAAATAATTATAAGAATTATTTAAATATTATATTATATTTATGTGCATAGTTGACTTGTAATTTTTAGTCCGTTGCGTCGAGCGTTGAGAGTTGATTCTGGTCCCGGTTCCGGATTTTTGAACATCCTTGCGTACAATTTTATATTTTGTACTTTGCGTTTTGAATCTTGTACTCTTGTAATTTCGAGACGTTTCTTATCAATAATTGGAACCTCTTTGATTGTCTTTTGTACTTTTGAGCTTTTTGGTCGTTTGCGTCTTCAATTCGTCGAATCTGTCTTTTGTCTTCACCTTTTATTATTTAAACGAATATCACTTTTAAATAGAACAATTGCAACTAAAAGCTTGTCTTTCTTGAGGAATAATGCTATGAAATATATGTTCGTTTTTAGCATTATCAATAATAATGACATTTCTATTAAAATGAAAATTTTTGTTAAAATTGTAGTTTTAATACTAATGATGCTTTTAATAATAATAGTAATGATAAAAATAATAAGAACGATAATTTTATCTAAATCAATATCTTATAATATTTTAATTTCATCATGATACTCTTACTCATTATTTCCTAATTGTTTCGTTTAATAGCTTTTAATCGTCTTTTATATCGCGCTCATTTTAATAATAATAATAGTAATCATAATAATTAAGTATTACTAATATTAGTTTTAATTATAATAATACTAATAATAATAAATATTATGATAATATTAATACTAATAACTATTTTAATGATAATAATAATAATATTAATTATAACTTTAACGATAATAACGGTAGTAATAATAATAAAATAACAATTTTTAATGATAATACTTTCTATGGATAATGATAATAAGGATGATCATAATAATAATGATATTAGTAGTAGTAGTAGTAATAATAATAATAATAATAATAATAATAATAATAATAATAATAATAATAATAATAATAATAATAATAATAATAATAATAATAATAATAATAATAATAATAATAATAATTAGATAAAAACTGGAACGACGATAATAACGACGATAATACTAATCATTTTTACAAAAATTCAATTGACTATAACTTCTAATCCATTCATCGAAACCATTCGATATCTAAATGAAAAGTTCTTAATTTTTCGCTAGCTTTCCAATGACATGCATATCTTATACCTTATCTCAACCGCATATGTAACTAATTCAAGATTCAACATAACCTATCTAACGGTAATATCAAAAGTACAAGCATGCATAATCCTATATACTCGAGCACTAGTCAGGGATACACTATTAATATGTAAAAATTAAATTATGAGTGCTTACGTATCAATATTGAGATTCAATATTGTAGGAAAGGTAAGTAAACGCAACAGAGATGATAAACACTAGATTGACCTCACGAGCATACCCATGAACCATACCCATCACCTCCATAGCTATAACCCATAATTTTCTTAGCTCTATCCTACTTGAAAAACTCATTTTGAAATCACGCGGGCAGAACCTTGTCGTAATATTTTATGTATAATACATAATAATAATACTACTAATAATAATAAGATTAGTAAAAATATTAATCTTGATTAATAATAATAATAATAATAATAATAATAATAATAATAATAATATATAAATAATAATTATTATTATACAGAGGGAGTGTGATAGATATATGAATATGTGTGTGTGTACCGAATGATTTCGTCGAACATTTAAAGACTTGACCACTCTCACCAAGCCATGCGATCGCATGGTTGTTGTAGGGAGAGTCCATACGATCGCATGGTGCTCATTCCAGTTGGTATCCACATTTAATCTTGCCGACACTTGATTTATTTATTTAATATATATTTATTTAATTTATGTAATTAATCATATATTATATTATATTTACGTGCGTTGTAAAAATGTAATTTTTGTTCAAATGACTCGTACGTTGCCACTCGACTCATGTACCACTTTCGGTTTTTCGAACGCATTTTCGTACGTTTAGAAAACTAGTCTTTTACGTTACGCAACGTGTACCTTTTATAAAAATTTGACTTTAACGTCGGTGAATCATATTATAATAAATGTAACTTATATGTTTGAGCGTTGTGGTCATTTGCTTCTATAAATCAGGGGCTCGCTGTTTATTAAAATACGTTTAATAATATCAAAACGTTTTAAATTATACATTAACGCGTTTGTAAAATATATATATATATATATATATATATATATATATATATATATATATATATATATATATATATATATATATATATATTCTTACTTCAAAATATAATTTTGTCTATCTTATAATTGAAATATCTATCTAATTATATTTCAAAGTTCAAAACGTTTAAGTAATAGAAAATATCATGTCGTATCACGTTTTACGTTTTTGAAACAATATATATATATGTGTGTGTGTGTGTGTAATTTATAATGCAAGCTTTAATTAGTTCCTTAAAACTTATGAACAATTTATCTTATAAAACGTTTCACTAATAAAAATTTTTAAAAATTGTTTTTGTACGTTTGAAACAATATTAAATAAATATGAAAACTTTATTTTCCAAAACTAAGTATTTTTAAGAATCATTTTACTAAAAAAAATATATTAATAGAGGTTGTTATATCGTAAAACATTTTAGAGAAATAAAATTAAATATACTTTTCATAGGTTTCAAGTTATTAACGTTTGTTGGTGCAACGTGGTATAAAGTCTAAAGGTTAGATAAACGTACGAAATCACCTTAATGTAAAATGTTGATGCCCATTGTCTAAGTTATTTACATTCCACATTCCAACATTAAAATGATAATCATAATAGTTATCTTATTAATATCACGAGGAAAATGTTGTAAGGTATGAACTGAAAATCAAATAAGAATCTTCACTAACTCTTGTCTAGTTCTCATTAGTTGACACTTCGTTCTTATTTGTAAAATCACTTTACCATTTTCTGAATATGGTTAAAAAGGAAAGGATTCCTAAATCAAAGTGGACCTCCTAATAGGGACTCGTAGCCATAATTCAATGTATCTGATAATTCAATCATTTGATATTATCTTTTAATTCTGTCGATAATTATTTTAAATATATTTTAAAACAAATACGTTCATGTAAAGTATTATACGTCTAATACTTTGTTAACGTTTTCAAGTTATAATATATACATATATACATATATAATCATATTCGTTCCTATAATGGTTCGTGAATTTTTGGAATTTGGTCGAGGTTAAATGAATGTATGAACACAGTTTAAAATTCTTGAGATTCAACTTAACAAACTTTGATTATCGTGTCAGGAATATATAAAGATTAAAGTTTAAATTTGTTCGAAAATTTACGGGTCGTCACAGTACCTACCCGTTAAAGAAATTTCGTCCCCGAAATTTGATAGAGATCGTCACGGCTAACAATGCGAATGTTATTTATGACGTATGTAAGCTGATACATAGAGTTTTATCAAGATTAAGAAATACGGATAAAATAATTCAATTTCTCAAAGCGTATGAGTGAAGTTATCGTAAATGAATGAAATAAGATAATAGTGATTCAATTTCTCATATCTTTTGACGTAGATAGGGTGGATTTCCAAGTTCAATAGATTTGGAGAAAATCTTCGTAATAGGATTTGATTAAGGAAATTTAGGATGCTTTTTAAATGCGATCATCCATTTTGATTGCTCTGTCGGATATTTAACTATAAATCCACTCCCTTCGTTTCCTTACAACTCACACCTTCTCTTCTTTCTCCCTCAGCTCATACTTTAAAGTATTTATCAATATGCTCCATCCAGTTCTGATTCTTGATATACTCCTTACCTTCATATCTGTCATTCTTCTTTTTCATCTGCCGCCGGAAGAATCTATTTACTTTTACTATACCCTCGGGTTTATAGTGTTTTTAGTTCTCCCGTGTCTTTATATTGTTATTTGCATTGATATATATGGTTTGTAATTTCTACATTATTGTTGGGTTTTATATCTTCCCTTATACTTTGATCCCTGCTTCTGTCTTCTATAATCATTGTCATCCCCAGTTAATGCTTTCTTTTATTTGCTGCGATTTATACCCCAATTTCTGTTTCGGAGCTTTGTCCTTTCGTTTCTTCTTCTTGCTAGTAAGTTCCACTTATAATGGTCCATAATTCGCAGATATGAATTTTGGAATGAACATTGTTAATGTTCTAAGAAGGAAATTGTAATGGCACGATCTTGACTTGTCAAATTACTAGAATACCTCGGAAAAGGCCGAATTATCAAGAAATATTTTCTTGATATTTTAGAGGTTAAAGAGAATACAAGAGTCGTGTAACATGGCACATGATGATGTTATGATCTATGAATCATCACGTTCCATTTAGAAACTCAGCACGACTTACAGTAATATAATCACGTTGATCAAGTGTCATTATATTATACTAACTCATGCTTCAGCTCCCAACACTACTTCAAAAATATTCCTATTTTAAACTCGAATGTTTCAGAATTTAGAAACTAAAATAGGTTCTTTTATGATGTAATACAGATAGCGCGAAGAGGTAAATGATTTCAGATAAGAATAATTATGAAAATATCTTCTAAAATATGGAGGATATTTATAATGAAAGATATGATGATATCTTAGGATTTCTAATATCAGAGGCTGATGAAGAATATTGTCCGCAGGGGTTTATGATCAGGAGCAAGATATTTGTTAATAACTTCAGCAGATACTGAATCATTTGGATGCTTTGAATGTAGGTTTCGTGCTTGTGATTTGTCCACATCCTCTTTCATACTTTGCTCAATCCGTTTTCTTTTTCCAAAACTTCTCTTTTTCTGCGCTTTGCCACTACACTATTCATTATCGTCAAACTTTTTACTGTTAAGGTCGTTTTATAGTTTTTGCTGCTTCATCAACATTTCGAGAATTATTCCGCAGTTCAGGGTGTTTTTCAGAAACTTCACATTCGAAGTATGTAAGCCTTAGAGATAGACGTTATATGTATAACTGTTGGTGTCAACATGCTGCGAGATTTCAAAATACTGATTGCTAATTCCCAATGATTCGTATGGAAATTCTCGTTACAAGAGGCAGATGAGTAAATGATGGAGTTTTGATAAATATAATGACTTTTCCAAAAATCTCAGATCATTACGGTTGCTGATAAGTTCACTGCTAATGTGGCGAGATATGAAAGGTTCTCCGGTAACAATGGCGAAAGGGCAACATATATATCAAGATTATGATAAGGCTACTCCGAATGAAAAATTGAAGTTGTCTTGCTGGAGCTGTGATAGAATTTGCTACTTTGAAAAGGAATTGCAAAGTTATTTTTGCTAATAAATGCCAAAGGATCTAACACAAATTTGTGTTGAATTATGACTTTGGTTTCGAGAGCTTTTTAAGTACATAACTGTGGGTAATATGTGGTTGGATCATCATCTCAATTGCTCATTATTTGAAGTGTCTTCATAAATTTTCGAAGGGTTTGAACACAGAATGTAATTGTTAATATACATTTGATGTTCTAACACAGTTTTGAAGTCAAAGTATAGCTTTGAAAGATGTAGGAATCTAAAAGTGATGGTACCAGTTATATCTCGAATTGAATTATGAGATTTCAAAATCAGAATATGTAATTGAGTTTGAATGAGTATGGTTATTTTGATTTCTATGAAAGAATGTATATTATTGTGAAAGTAGGAAGTATAGCTGATAATTTGCTTAATCAGATTCGAAGAATGTAACATATTAATTGTGAATATATATATCTCTCTCGGGTATTACCTACCCGTTAAAAAAATTTCACATTTAATATTTTGTACAAAAGAATTTTATTACATTCTTTATGAAAATATATATGTATATATATTCTCTTCAGATGTAACATAGATTTTAATGAGTTAATACTAAATTAAACTCATTCGATTTACGGTTGGAACTAGAATTGAGTAATCCCTAAAACTTTAGAAATTACATAAGTATTTCTTCAATATATTAGAAATTATGAATACTTTGCGTGATGTTGGTGTTCGTGGAATTCTTGTGAATTTCGTAAGGTACGAATGATGTTATCTGAAAAGTTTCGAGTACATCTATGATGAAAGTGTAAAATGAAACATATATTTGAATAATACACTTGGTTTATTATGAGTTGGAATTTATTGAATTGTGACAGAAATTGTAGTTAACGATGGCTAAGTTGTGGATGAAGGACGTACCTCATTGCATATTAGCAATATGAATTAACCGAGTAGTTAAGATTCACACATAATAATTTAGTACGGAAAGATTTATTAGGGTTTAAAAATTTATATATATAAGATATACATATAAATCTTTTGATGGAAAATGAGTTAATACTTCATAACTTGTTGATACAATATATTTGTTGTTGATTCGTAATGATGTCCACAGTGATTCTTGAACTGACGAAGTTTGTGATGTTATAGGTGCTGCTGATTCTGACGATGCTAATGGTACTGACTGTGTTGGTGATGTTAACGGTACTGTTGATGCTGCTGGTAAAACAATTCTAGCTTGTGAAGCACGCATCATTCTTTTCAGGGTTTCTACTCTTCCTTCTATCATTTTGGTTCACTCATCTGATTTCTGGTTAGGGTTAGATTAGATAATCTCTAAGACTTTTATTGACTACATAATCGTCGCAGAATGTTTCTCCAATGAAGTTATGAATCAACACTTCATCGTTTGTTGTTGTTGGTATTCCTTGGTATTTACAGAGTGTATGACATTGGTGCTCATGGGACAGATTGTAAAGTTGAGGTTTACGACGCGGTTGTGGTTGAAGGTGGTAATGGTACTGTTGGCGTTGATGATGGTGGTACTGGTTATGCTGCTGGTGCTGGTGTTTGTAACCTTTGCACCATATTCTCCAAAGTCACTACCCGAGCACGAAGTTCGTTGACTTCTTCTATTACACCGGGGTGATTGTCGGTTTGAACGAGCGGATAAATAAAATCTAGAATTTGATGTAGTATATAATCGTGACGAGATACTCTGGAAATGAGAGAGAAAATTGTGTCTCAAACAGGTTCGCCAGTAAGTGCTTCAGGTTCATCACCAAGAGGGCAATGTGGTGAATGGAAGGGATCGCCTTCTTCTTATCTCCAATGATTGAGGAGGCTACGAACCCATCCCCAATTCATCCAAAATAGATTATGTCTGATTGGTTGATCCATTCCAGTCACACTGCTTTCGGAGCATGAGTGGGATTCCATTTCGGAATCCAAATGACTTGGACTGATGACGAATTCCATTTCGTATGATTGAATAAAGGATTTTTCGATATGAAATAATTTTCGGTTATCGGATGGTATTCTAATTACATAGAATATCCATAGATATAGAACAAAAGATTTCATAGATTACGGAGGAATTTGCGGGATATGTCAGGCAAAGCTTACAGTAACAGATACGATAAGATATGATTTAGCAGATACGCTAAGATATGAATTTTGTCTATACACTACTCATGCAATTAATGTAGCAAGACGTGTCTAGAATAATAATGATAAGCAGGTAATTTCCTAAGGATGATAAGCAGATGATTTCCGAATATAAATTATAAGCAAAGCTTTTGACATGCAGACACGGTCGAAGTCCAGACTCACTAATGCATTCTAACGACTTATCAGTTAGACACACTAATGCAGACCTGGTTCGCTAAGACCACCGCTCTGATACTAACTGAAAGGACCCGTTCATATACATTATAAACGATTCATAATAGTTGATTACATCACGAGGTATTTGACTTCTATATGATACATTTTACAAACATTGTATTCATTTTTAAAAGACAAACTTTCTTTACATCGAAAATTGACAGGCATGCATACCATTTCATAATATCCATTATCCAATTATAAATTAACTTAATAGTAATCTTTGATGAACTCAATGACTCAAATGCAACGTTCTTCAAAATATGCCTTGAAAGACTCCAAGTAATATCTTTAAAACAAGCAAATGCACAGCGGAAGATTTCTTTTATACCTGTGAATAAACATGCTTTAAAGTGTCAACTAAAAGGTTGGTGAGTTCATTAGTTTATCATAATCATTCATTTTCATCATTTTAATAGACCACAAGATTTTCATTTCCAGTTCTCATAAATATACATCCCATGCATAGAGACAAAAATCATTCATATGGATTGAACACCTGGTAACCGACATTAACAAGATGCATATAAGAATATCCCCTATCATTCTCGGAAATCCTTCGGACATGATAAAAACGAATTCAAAGTACTAAAGCATCTGGTACTTTGGATGGGGTTCGTTAGGCCCAATAGATCTATCTTTAGGATTCGCGTCAATTAGGCGTGCACTAATTCTCAAAATTAGTGATGTTCCCTAATTCTTAGGCTACCAAGCAAAAAGGGGCATATTCAGCTTCGATCATTCAACCATATAATGTAGTTTCGATTACTTGTGTCTATTTCGTAAAATATTTATAAAAATTGCGCAGGTATTCTCAGCCCAAAAATATAAAGGGTAAAAAGGCAAATGATGTGACGACCCGGAAATTTCCGACCAAATTTAAACTTAATCTTTATATGTTTCTGACATGATAAGCAAAGTCTGTAATGTTGAGTCTCGAAAAACTTTGTAACAGTTTACATGAATGCATTTGCCCTTTTGACCATTCTCGACAATTCACGAACATTTGTCTATAAATAAAAATGTAGATATATATTAATTCTATATATAAGTAGTATTATACATACTGTAATATATAAATATTAAAGAGTATTATTATTGTAATTACATTTATTAATAAGATTAATTATAATCTATAAATATAAATATTATTGTAAGAATAATTAAAAGTATAACTTAGTTATAATTTAAATAACATTAGTTATTATTATTATTAAAAAAAATTCATTGTTTACATTGTTATTAATAATTATCATAATCCTTGTTATTAATATTAATAATTCATTATCCTTATTTTTAATATTATAAGAATTATCATTTATATTGTTATTATTAATATTATCATTGTTATAATTATGATTTTAGTTATTAATATGATTATTATTATTATTAGTATTAATTTGATATTATTAATTAATATCCTTATTATTAATTTTATTATTTTATTTAACAGTATTATAATTATTAAAAATTAATTATTAAAATTAAGTTAAAGTATATAGAATCAGATATAGATTGAAATATAGATGCCATCTCCATCGAACTGTAATTACTCCTTGTCTTTGTCTCCAATCAGTTAGGGGTCAGTGTCAATTACCATTACAATACAAATCTAGTGCAAATCGATAGTACCAATCTGATAAAGATCACAATAGACTTTTATATTCTTTATTTGTTTCTTCCCTGATTAAACCTGTCGAACCAGTCAAAAACTACCAAACAAAAATGTTAATCGAATCTTATAGCTATATTAAGTTCACTTTCACATTACTTAATGGTCTACTTACTGCAATTCGAGAGAAATTAAAATGAAAAAAAAACAACCGGAACCTCTGTTCGCTACTGCTTTTTATTAAAAACTCGAATTCGGTTATATTTTCCAAATCTTTAAATGTAGAGTTGTAAGGAGGTTCCTAATCAAGTTTTCTGTAAATTTTCAAATCTTAATTTATCATATTGAATGTGAATTTTTGAGTCAAAGTTTGGGTTTTTAAAAGTCAACTAACGTTCTTCAATCAAATTCATGTTATATGTTACGAATCAAGTTAAATTGGTGATACGTAACGTTTATATGAATGTATACAAACTACTTTATGTTGTAACAATTGTCCAAAGAAATCTAGAAATCGAAATCATTATATTTTTTTAAAAAACAAAGCCGCTACAACAGTTGCTGTTCTTGGCATTTTTTTTATTTTATTTTCATTATTTTTTTTCTTTTCTAGCGTTTATTAATTTAGAATAACAATTACAAACGTTTATGCATTGTTATGTAACCCTAAAACAAATTCGTTATGTGATTGGGTCGATCCTGGTTGATCAGTTAGTGTAGAGAAGAGGAAGGAGGAAAGATTTCGGGTTAAATCATTATAAGTTAGCAATAATTCAGAAAAAACAAGTAGTAGCAGAATGGTTAAGGTGTGGTTATGAGTAGCGAGAGGTCTCGGGTTCAAGCTTGGTTCGGAGTTTTTTTTTTTAAACGTTTTTGAAGGTATATCTCCTTATCAAAATTATTATTAATATTATTATTGTTATTCTAATTTGAATTATAATTATAAATGCTATTATTTAACACTTATTATTATTATCATGAGTATAGTAAGTATAATTATTATTATTATTACTATTATTACTAATATTATTATCCTTACTAAGTATTATTATTTAGTATTATTGTTATTATAACTAAATATTATTATTATTAGGAGTATTATTAATATAAGTATTACTATTATTATTATGATTAGGATTACAAATTGATGTTATAGCAGCTTTAATTATTAGTTTAGAAATTAAACATGAAGACTATGATTATGATTAACATAAGTATTGATATTAATATTGCTTATTATTAAGTATTATATATTATTGTAAAAGTTACTATTTTCATTATCATTACTAATAAACTTTTCATTTTTATTAAAAATTAGTGTTATTATCATTACTATAAGATTTATTATACAAACTAACATTAATATTATTATTAATAGAATCATTAAAATTATTATCGTTATTATTAATACTAGTATTATCATTATTATTATTATTTTAATCACTACTAATATTATTTGGTATTATTATAATTACTATTTTAACAAACAAATAATATATATATATATATATATATATATATATATATATATATATATATATATATATATATATATATATATATATATATAAATATCTAATACACATAACATAACAAAATTTATATTTTTATATATAAAAATAAATATATAATAATAATGAAATATATAAATTATTAATATAAAAATTATGTCACTAATAATAATATATACATAATTGTTCGATTACAAGTATGTGTATTAATATATATATAAATGATATAGGTTCGTGAATCCAAGGCCAACCCTGCATTGTTCAATGTCGTCATATGTATTTTTACTACAAAATACAGTATTGTGAGTTTCATTTGCCTTTTTACCCTTTATATTTTTGGGCTGAGAATACATGCGAAATTTTTATAAATGTTTTACGAAATAGACATAAGTAATCGAAACTATATTAAATGGTTGAATGATCGAAGCCGAATATGCCCCTTTTTGCTTAGTAGCCTAAGAATTAGGGAACATCACTAATTTTGAGAATTAGTGCACGCCTAATTGACGTGAATCCTAAAGATAGATCTATTGGGCCTAACGAACCCCATCCAAAGTACCGGATGCTTTAGTACTTCGAATTCATTTTTATCATGTCCGAAGGATTTTCCGGAATAATAGGGGATATTCTTATATGCATCTTGTTAATGTCGGTTACCAGGTGTTCAATCCATATGAATGATATTTTTGTCTCTATGCATGGGAAGTATATTTATGAGAAATGAAAATGAAAATCTTGTGGTCTATTAAAATGATGAAAATGATCGTTTATGATAAACTAATAAACTCACTAACCTTTTGGTTGCCACTTTAAAGCATGTTTATTCTCAGGTATTAATGAAATCTTCCGCTGTGCATTAGCTCATTTTGGAGATCTTACTTGGAGTCATTCATGGCATATTTTGAAAGACGTTGCATTCGAGTCATTGAGTTCATCAAGATTATTATTAAGTCAATTATAGTTGGATAGTGGATATTATGAAATGGTATGCATGCCTGTCAATTTTCGATGTAAACAAAGTTTGTCTTCTAAAAACGAATGCAATGTTTGTAAAATGTATCATATAGAGGTCAAGTACCTTGCGATGTAACTAAGTGTAATGTATTCTTCCGGATGGATTTGGATGGGGTATGACAGTTGGTATCAGAGCGGTGGTCTTAGCGAACCAGGTCTTGCATTAGTGTGTCTAACTGATAGTTGATTAGATGCATTATTAAGTCTGGACTTCGACCGTGTCTGCATGTCAAAAGTTTTGTTTATCATTTCGTGTCAAAAATTTTCTGCTTATCATTCTTAGGGAATTACTTGCTTATCATTCTTAATCTAGACATATCTTACTGCCTGGATTGCATAAATAGTGTATAAACAAAATTCATATCTTGGCGTATCTGCTAATTCATATCTTAGCATATCTGTTACTGTAAACTTTGCCTAACATATTCCGTAGATTCCTCCGTAACTTATGGGATTTTAGTATTATATATGCATATGTAAATTATGTATTACAGGGTACTAATCTACATCCTATAATCTATTTCTTATCGAAAATCCTTCATCTGATCGTACGAGATGAATCTTGCAACCAGTTCGAGTCCCTCAGATTCCGATAGCTATTCCGATAGTTATTCCGACAGCTATTCCGACATGAATTTTCACTCGAGCTCCGAAAGCAGTATAACCGAAATGGATCAACCATTTAGCCATCATCTATTCTGGATGAATTGAGGATGAGTTCGTAGTCGACATAATCCATGGAGATGCGAAGAAGGCGATCCTTTCAATCAACCAAATTCACCTCTTGGTAAAGAACCTGAAGCACTTACCGGCGAACCTGTCCAAAACACCATTTTCACACTCATTTCCAGAGTATATCGCCACGATTATATTCTATCTAAAATTCTAAACCTTATTCATCCGCTCGTTTCGACCGACAATCATCCCGGAATAATAGAAGAAGTCAACGAACTTCGTGCAAAATTTACCAGCTTCAACAACATCACCGGCACCAACAGTACCATCAGTAACAGCACCAGTACCATCAACAATCCATGCCTCAACATCCCATTCAGTACAATCATCGTCCTACGTATCGTTCTACATCAATTATTTTTGTTATTCATGGTGATTATATAATTTCTAATGTTATAGAGATTATGTATTCTAGATCTAACGATAAATCAAATGAGTTCAATATCATATTAACTCATTAAATTCATGATTACATCTGAAGAAAAAATATTTGTATATAGGTTTTTATAAAGATTGTAATTAAAAAAAATTCTTTTGTACAAACTGTTAATGATGAAAATATTTTAACGGGTAGGTAATACCCGAGGAATATTTAGATTTCACATTAATAAGTTACACTGTACATTCTTCCCATCTGATTCAACAGTCATTTACTATCCTACCTACATCCACAGATATACGAATCCGTTCACCGCAGAATAACTATTTTCATCCAATTTCATATTTGAATTTTGATTTATCAGAATCCAACAAGTGGCATAATGAAGAAAACATTGGACAAAATAAAATTTGTTAGAAACAAACAAATTAACTATGAGAAATTTTGTTAAGAATCCACGCTAACTGTTCCTAGCTAACTGTTAATTCCGTATTACCTTTTATTTATCGCAATTTATTTATCGCAATTTATTTATTGCATTTTATTTATCGCAATTTTAATTCTCGCAATTTTATTTATCGTCATTTAATTTTTGTTATTTATTTTATGCATTTTAAATATCGGAACACGTATACAAGGTTTTGACATATCATATCGACGCATCTATATATATTATTTGGAATAACCATAGATACTCTATATGCAGTAATGCTGGAGTTAGCTATACAGGGTTGAGGTTGATTCTACAATAATATATATAGTTTGAGTTGTGATCGAGTCTGAGACATGTACACGTGCCACGATACGTATTAATTAATTCGAATATTATATATTAAACTATATATGAATTATTGGACTGTTAACTTTGGACTACCGACTGTGGACTAATAACATTGGACAATTAAAATGAATTAAAATATTGATTATAACATATGAAACTAAACATTTCTTCAAGTTTGTCACTTGATTTCATCTTAAACCTCGTTTGTATCTTGATGATTATAATCTGCGTTCAAACCTTTCATGATTTTTGAAAACACCTCAATCGAGAGAATGAACCAACCGCACTCCATCTACGGAAGAAAAGATTGATGCATATAGTTATGCACCTGAAAACACTCGGAACCTGAGTAAACGTTTAACACTTATATATGCTAGCTCCGTTGGCATTGTTATTACCGAAAATAACATTGCACTCCTTTTTCAGATTAGCCAATTTTATCACAGCTTCAGCAAGTCAACTTCGACGTTTTGTTCGAAACAATCTTATTATAACTTTGATATACACGATTGGCCTTTCATCATCGTTACCGGGGAACCTTTTATGTTCCACCACATTAGCATTAAACGTACCAGCAAATTCAGTATTCTCTGGTGTAAGTCTCTCCGACAATTCATTACATATTCATTAGAAACCCTATCGTGTACTTATCTACATTTTGTAACAATAATTACATACCAAATGCCGGGAATCATCAATCATTAACTTCGAATTTCGCAGCATTTCTACGTCAACAGTTATACATAAACATATAACGTTTATCTCCTATAATTATGTACTTCAAATATGAAGAAGCACCCAGTCTGCGAAACAATACTTTGAATATTGAAAAAGCTGAATGAAGTAGCAGAAACTGTAGACAACCGTAAACGACTTTAACCGTCAGAAGTTTGATGATAAACTATATTATGTTGGCAAAGTTCCGAAAAGTTGGAACTGGAAAACGGATTGAGCAAACCATGAAGAAGGTTGTAGATAAATCGCAAATACTAAACCTGCCTTCAAAGAATCCAAATGATTCAATATCTACTGAAGTCATTAACGAATACCTTGCTTCTGAATCTAAACCCTTACGGATAAATCTTCTTCATCATCCTTCGATATTAGAAATTCTAAGATATCATAGTATCTTTCATTATAAATATCCTTGATATTTCTGAAGATATTTTCATAACTAATCTTATCTGAAATCATTTATCTCTTCGCGCTATCAGTGTTACATCATATAAGAAACTGTTAGTTTCTATATTCTGTAAACTTTCGAGTTTAAACTATGAATGTTTTTGAAGTAGTGTTGGGAGCTGAAGCATGAGTTAGTATAATATAATGACACTTGATCAATGTGATTATATTACAGTAACTCATGATGAGTTTCTAATGGAATGTGATGATTCACAGATCATAACGTCATCATGTGCCATGTTACATAACTCTTTCGTTCTATTTAACCTCTAAACATATCAAGAAAGTATTATCTTGATAGTCCTATCTTTTACGTGAATTCTGTAAATTTACAAATCAAATCATACTACTACAATTCCTTTCTGCTTAGAAAAATTAATTATGATCATTTGAAACTACATACTTACGAATTCTACACCATTGCTTGTTTTACTTAAAATCAAGAAGAGAAAACAAAAGCATGGAGCTCCGACATAGAAGGGAAAACATAAAAACCGATAATAACACAGAAATTACAAACCGTGTATATCAATGCGTATAGCAATATAAAGACACGGGAGAATTATAATTACAACAATCCTAAGAGCGAAGTAGAAGTATACAGATTCCTCCAACAAGAGTTAGAATAGAAGACTGATTGTTGCGATAGTCAGAATAAAATCAATGATCAGAACTGGATTAAGCATTTTCACGATCTTTTGGAAGTATGAATTGAGGAAGAAAGTAAGATGAGAGTGGTGAAAGTATGGAAACAAAGAAGTTAATTTATAGCGAAATATCCGACGTAGCAATCGAAACAGATTACCGTGTTAAATTAAAGGGGATTCTAATTTCCTTAACTATAGAAGAATCAAATCTTATATAGATTTCGAAGATTATCTCTAAATTCCTTGAATTACGGAATTCAATCGAGATAACGTCAAAAGTTAAGACGAACCTTATTTTCCTAAATTCAAACATGACTACGTCAAAAGTAAGACAAATCTTAAATTCCTCATTTCACTCTTTTGTGACAGCTTCACTCGTACACTTCGAGTAATCAAATCATTTTATTCATATTACTCAATGATGATAAAACTCTATTTATCAACTCATATTCGTCATGAAAATATTTTAGTGTTCGCCATGACGACCTCACTCAAATTTCGGGACGAAATTTCTTTAACGGGTAGGTACTGTGACGACCCGGAAATTTCCGACCAAATTTAAACTTACTCTTTATATGTTTCCGACACTATAAGCAAAGTCTGTAATGTTGAGTCTCGAAAAACTTTGGAACAGTTTACATGAATGCATTTGCCCTTTTGACCATTCTCGACAATTCACGAACATTTGTCTATAAATAAAAATGTAGATATATATTAATTCTATATATAAGTAGTATTATACATACTGTAATATATAAATATTAAAGAGTATTATTATTGTAATTACATTTATTAATAACATTAATTATAATCTATAAATATAAATATTATTGTAAGAATAATTAAAAGTATAACTTAGTTATAATTTAAATAACATTAGTTATTTTTATTATTAAAAAAAATTTCATTGTTTACATTGTTATTAATAATTATCATAATCCTTGTTATTAATATTAATAATTCATTATCCTTATTTTTAATATTATAAGAATTATCATTTATATTGTTATTATTAATATTATCATTGTTATACTTATGATTTTAGTTATTAATATGATTATTATTATTAGTATTATTAGTATTAATTTGATATTATTAATTAATATCCTTATTATTAATTTTATTATTTTATTTAACAGTATTATAATTATTAAAAATTAATTATTAAAATTAAGTTAAAGTATATAGAATCAGATATAGATTGAAATATAGATGCCATCTCCATCGAACTGTAATTACTCCTTGTCTTTGTCTCCAATCAGTTAGGGGTCAGTGTCAATTACCATTACCATACAAATCTAGTGCAAATCGATAGTACCAATCTGATAAAGATCACAATAGACTTTTATATTCTTTATTTGTTTCTTCCCTGATTAAACCTGTCAAACCAGTCAAAAACTACCAAACAAAAATGTTAATCAAATCATATAGCTGTATTAAGTTCACTTTCACATTACTTAATGGTCTACTTACTGCAATTCGAGAGAAATTAAAATGAAAAAAAACAACCGGAACCTCTGTTCGCTACAGCTTTTTATTAAAAACTCGAATTCGGTTATATTTTCCAAATCTTTAAATGTAGAGTTGTAAGGAGGTTCCTAATCAAGTTTTCTATAAATTTTCAAGTCTTAATTTATCATATTGAATGTGAATTTTTGAGTTAAAGTTTGGGTTTTTAAAAGTCAACTAACGTTCTTCAATCAAATTCATGTTATATGTTACGAATCAAGTTAAATTGGTGATACGTAACGTTTATATGAATGATATACAAACTATTTTATGATGTAACAATTGTCCAAAGAGATCTAGAAATCGAAATCATTATATTTTTTTTTTTAAAACAAAGCCGCTACAGTAGTTGTTGTTCTTGGGATTTTTTTATTTTATTTTTATTATTTTTTTTCTTTTCTAGCGTTTATTAATTTAGAATAACAATTACAAACATTTATGCATTGTTATGTAACCCTAAAACAAATTCGTTATGTGATTGGGTCGATCCTGGTTGATCAGTTAGTGTAGAGAAGAGGAAGGAGGAAAGATTTCGGCTTAAATCATTATAAGTTAGCAATAATTCAGAAAAAACGAGTAGTAGCAGAATGGTTAAGGTGTGGTTATGAGTAGCGAGAGGTCTCGGGTTCAAGCCTGGTTCAGAGTTTTTTTAAATGTTTTTAAAGGTATATCTCCTTATCAAAATTATTATTAATATTATTATTGTTATTCTAATTTGAATTATAATTATAAATGTTATTATTTAACACTTATTATTATTATTATTATGAGTATAATAAGTATAATTATTATTATTACTATTATTACTAATATTATTATCCTTTCCAAGTATTATTATTTAGTATTATTGTTATTATAACTAAATATTATTATTATTAGCAGTATTATTAATATAAGTATTACTATTATTATTATGATTAGGATTACAAATTGATGTTATAGCAGCTTTAATTATTAGTTTAGAAATTAAACATGAAGACTATGATTATGATTAACAAAAGTATTGATATTAATATTGCTTATTATTAAGTATTATGTATTATTATAAAAGTTACCATTTTCATTATCATTACTAATAAACTTTTCATTTTTATTAAAAATTAGTGTTATTATCATTACTATAAGATTTATTACACAAACTAACATTAATATTATTATTAATAGAATCATTAATATTATTATCGTTATTATTAATACTAGTATAATCATTATTATTATTTTAATCACTACTAATATTATTTGGTATTATTATAATTACTATTTTAATAAACAAATGAAATATATATATATATATATATATATATATATATATATATATATATATATATATATATATATATATATATATATATATATATATATATATATATATATAATATCTAATACACATAACATAACAAAATTTATATTTTTATATATAAAAATGAATATATAATAATAATGAAATATATAAATTATTAATATAAAAATTATGTCACTAATAATAATATATACATAATTGTTCGATTACAAGTATGTGTATTAATATATATACAAATGATATAGGTTCGTGAATCCAAGGCCAACCCTGAAATGTCCCGTTCTTATTGATTAAAAACGTTCCATATTAATTGATTTCGTTGCGAGGTTTTGACCTCTATATGAGACGTTTTTCAAAGACTGCATTCATTTTTAAACAAACCATAACCTTTATTTCATCAATAAAGGTTTAAAAAGCTTTACGTAGATTATCAAATAATGATAATCTAAAATATCCTGTTTACACACGACCATTACATAATGGTTTACAATACAAATATGTTACAACAAAATAAGTTTCTTGAATGCAGTTTTTACACAATATCATACAAGCATGGACTCCAAATCTTGTCCTTATTTAAGTATGCGACAGCGGAAGCTCTTAATAATCACCTGAGAATAAACATGCTTAAAACGTCAACAAAAATGTTGGTGAGTTATAGGTTTAACCTATATATATCAAATCGTAACAATAGACCACAAGATTTCATATTTCAATACACATCCCATACATAGAGATAAAAATCATTCATATGGTGAACACCTGGTAACCGACAATAACAAGATGCATATATAAGAATATCCCCATCATTCCGGGACACCCTTCGGATATGATATAAATTTCGAAGTACTAAAGCATCCGGTACTTTGGATGGGGTTTGTTAGGCCCAATAGATCTATCTTTAGGATTCGCGTCAATTAGGGTGTCTGTTCCCTAATTCTTAGATTACCAGACTTAATAAAAAGGGGCATATTCGATTTCGATAATTCAACCATAGAATGTAGTTTCACGTACTTGTGTCTATTTTGTAAATCATTTATAAAACCTGCATGTATTCTCATCCCAAAAATATTAGATTTTAAAAGTGGGACTATAACTCACTTTCACAGATTTTTACTTCGTCGGGAAGTAAGACTTGGCCACTGGTTGATTCACGAACCTATAACAATATATACATATACATATATATCAAAGTATGTTCAAAATATATTTACAACACTTTTAATATATTTTGATGTTTTAAGTTTATTAAGTCAGCTGTCCTCGTTAGTAACCTACAACTAGTTGTCCACAGTTAGATGTACAGAAATAAATCGATAAATATTATCTTGAATCAATCCACGACCCAGTGTATACGTATCTCAGTATTGATCACAACTCAAACTATATATATTTTGGAATCAACCTCAACCCTGTATAGCTAACTCCAACATTCACATATAGAGTGTCTATGGTTGTTCCGAAATATATATAGATGTGTCGACATGATAGGTCGAAACATTGTATACGTGTCTATGGTATCTCAAGATTACATAATATATAATACAAGTTGATTAAGTTATGGTTGGAATAGATTTGTTACCAATTTTCACGTAGCTAAAATGAGAAAAATTATCCAATCTTGTTTTACCCATAACTTCTTCATTTTAAATCCGTTTTGAGTGAATCAAATTGCTATGGTTTCATATTGAACTCTATTTTATGAATCTAAACAAAAAAAGTATAGGTTTCTAGTCGGAAAAATAAGTTACAAGTCGTTTTTGTAAAGGTAGTCATTTCAGTCGAAAGAACGACGTCTAGATGACAATTTTAGAAAACATACTTCCACTTTGAGTTTAACCATAATTTTTGGATATAGTTTCATGTTCATAATAAAAATCATTTTCTCAGAATAACAACTTTTAAATCAAAGTTTATCATAGTTTTTAATTAACTAACCCAAAACAGCCCGCGGTGTTACTACGACGGCGTAAATCCGGTTTTACGGTGTTTTTCGTGTTTCCAGGTTTTAAATCATTAAGTTAGCATATCATATAGATATAGAACATGTGTTTAGTTGATTTTAAAAATCAAGTTAGAAGGATTAACTTTTGTTTGCGAACAAGTTTAGAATTAACTAAACTATGTTCTAGTGATTACAAGTTTAAACCTTCGAATAAGATAGCTTTATATGTATGAATCGAATGATGTTATGAACATCATTTCTACCTTAAGTTCCTTGGATGAACCTACTGGAAAAGAGAAAAATGGATCTAGCTTCAATGGATCCTTGGATGGCTCAAAGTTCTTGAAGCAAAATCATGACACGAAAACAAGTTCAAGTAAGATCATCACTTGAAATAAGATTGTTATAGTTATAGAAATTGAACCAAAGTTTGAATATGATTATTACCTTGTATTAGAATGATAACCTACTGTAAGAAACAAAGATTTCTTGAGGTTGGATGATCACCTTACAAGATTGGAAGTGAGCTAGCAAACTTGAAAGTATTCTTGATTTTATGAAACTAGAACTTTTGGAATTTATGAAGAACACTTAGAACTTGAAGATAGAACTTGAGAGAGTTCAATTAGATGAAGAAAATTGAAGAATGAAAGTGTTTGTAGGTGTTTTTGGTCGTTGGTGTATGGATTAGATATAAAGGATATGTAATTTTGTTTTCATGTAAATAAGTCATGAATGATTACTCATATTTTTGTAATCTTATGAGATATTTCATGCTAGTTGCCAAATGATGGTTCCCACATGTGTTAGGTGACTCACATGGGCTGCTAAGAGCTGATCATTGGAGTGTATATACCAATAGTACATACATCTAAAAGCTGTGTATTGTACGAGTACGAATACGGGTGCATACGAGTAGAATTGTTGATGAAACTGAACGAGAATGTAATTGTAAGCATTTTTGTTAAGTAGAAGTATTTTGATAAGTGTATTGAAGTCTTTCAAAAGTGTATAAATACATATTAAAACACTACATGTATATACATTTTAACTGAGTCGTTAAGTCATCGTTAGTCGTTACATGTAAGTGTTGTTTTGAAACCTTTAGGTTAACGATCTTGTTAAATGTTGTTAACCCAATGTTTATAATAACAAAAGAGATTTTAAATTATTATATTATCATAATATTATGATGTACGAATATCTCTTAATATGATATATATACATTAAATGTCGTTACAACGATAAACGTTACATATATGTCTCGTTTCAAAATCATTAAGTTAGTAGTCTTGTTTTTACATATGTAGTTCATTGTTAATATAATTAATGATATGTTTACTTATCATAATATCATGTTAACTATATATATAACCATATATATGTCATCATTTAGTTTTTTTTACAAGTTTTAACGTTCGTGAATCACCGGTCAACTTGGGTGGTCAATTGTCTATATGAAACCTATTTCAATTAATCAAGTCTTAACAAGTTTGATTGCTTAACATGTTGGAAACATTTAATCATGTAAACATCAATCTCAATTAATATATATAAACATGGAAAAGTTCGGGTCACTACAGTACCTACCCGTTAAATAAATTTCGTCCCGAAATTTTAAGCTGTTGAAGGTGTTGACGAATCTTCTGGAAATAGATGCGGGTATTTCTTCTTCATCTGATCTTCACGCTCCCAGGTGAACTCGGGTCCTCTACGAGCATTCCATCGAACCTTAACAATTGGTATCTTGTTTTGCTTAAGTCTTTTAACCTCACGATCCATTATTTCGACGGGTTCTTCGATGAATTGGAGTTTTTTGTTGATTTGGATTTCATCTAACGGAATAGTGAGATCTTCTTTAGCAAAACATTTCTTCAAATTCGAGACGTGGAAAGTGTTATGTACAGCCGCGAGTTGTTGAGGTAACTCAAGTCGGTAAGCTACTGGTCCGACACGATCAATAATCTTGAATGGTCCAATATACCTTGGATTTAATTTCCCTCGTTTACCAAATCGAACAACGCCTTTCCAAGGTGAAACTTTAAGCATGACCATCTCTCCAATTTCAAATTCTATATCTTTTCTTTTAATGTCAGCGTAGCTCTTTTGTCGACTTTGGGCGGTTTTCAACCGTTGTTGAATTTGGATGATCTTCTCGGTAGTTTCTTGTATAATCTCCGGACCCGTAATCTGTCTATCCCCCACCTCACTCCAACAAATCGGAGACCTGCACTTTCTACCATAAAGTGCTTCAAACGGCGCCATCTCAATGCTTGAATGGTAGCTGTTGTTGTAGGAAAATTCTGCTAACGGTAGATGTCGATCCCAACTGTTTCCGAAATCAATAACACATGCTCGTAGCATGTCTTCAAGCGTTTGTATCGTCCTTTCGCTCTGCCCATCAGTTTGTGGATGATAGGCAGTACTCATGTCTAGACGAGTTCCTAATGCTTGCTGTAATGTCTGCCAGAATCTTGAAATAAATCTGCCATCCCTATCAGAGATAATAGAGATTGGTATTCCATGTCTGGAGACGACTTCCTTCAAATACAGTCGTGCTAACTTCTCCATCTTGTCATCTTCTCTTATTGGTAGGAAGTGTGCTGATTTGGTGAGACGATCAACTATTACCCAAATAGTATCAAAACCACTTGCAGTCCTTGGCAATTTAGTGATGAAATCCATGGTAATGTTTTCCCATTTCCATTCCGGGATTTCGGGTTGTTGAAGTAGACCTGATGGTTTCTGATGCTCAGCTTTGACCTTAGAACACGTCAAACATTCTCCTACGTATTTAGCAACATCGGCTTTCATACCCGGCCACCAAAAATGTTTCTTGAGATCCTTGTACATCTTCCCCGTTCCAGGATGTATTGAGTATCTGGTTTTATGAGCTTCTCTAAGTACCATTTCTCTCATATCTCCAAATTTTGGTACCCAAATCCTTTCAGCCCTATACCGGGTTCCGTCTTCCCAAATATTAAGATGCTTCTCCGATCCTTTGGGTATTTCATCCTTTAAATTTCCCTCTTTTAAAACTCCTTGTTGCGCCTCCTTTATTTGAGTAGTAATGTTATTATGAATCATTATATTCATAGATTTTACTCGAATGGGTTCTCTATCCTTCCTGCTCAAGGCATCGGCTACCACATTTGCCTTCCCCGGGTGGTAACGAATCTCAAAATCGTAATCATTCAATAATTCAATCCACCTACGCTGCCTCATATTCAGTTGTTTCTGATTAAATATGTGTTGAAGACTTTTGTGGTCGGTATATATAATACTTTTGACCCCATATAAGTAGTGCCTCCAAGTCTTTAATGCAAAAACAACCGCGCCTAATTCCAAATCATGCGTCGTATAATTTTGTTCGTGAATCTTCAATTGTCTAGACGCATAAGCAATCACCTTCGTTCGTTGCATTAATACACAACCGAGACCTTGCTTTGATGCGTCACAATAAATCACAAAATCATCATTCCCTTCAGGCAATGACAATATAGGTGCCGTAGTTAGCTTTTTCTTCAATAACTGAAACGCTTTCTCTTGTTCATCATTCCATTCAAATTTCTTCCCTTTATGCGTTAATGCAGTCAAGGGTTTTGCTATTCTGGAAAAGTCTTGGATGAACCTTCTGTAGTAACCAGCTAGTCCTAAAAACTGGCGTATGTGTTTCGGAGTTTTCGGGGTTTCCCACTTTTCAACAGTTTCTATCTTTGCCGGATCCACCTTAATACCTTCTTTGTTCACTATGTGACCGAGGAATTGAACTTCTTCCAACCAAAATGCACACTTTGAAAACTTAGCGTACAATTCTTCCTTCCTCAATACTTCTAACACCTTTCTCAAATGTTCACCGTGTTCTTGGTCATTCTTTGAGTAAATAAGTATGTCATCAATGAAAACAATGACAAACTTGTCAAGGTATGGTCCACACACTCGGTTCATAAGGTCCATGAACACAGCTGGTGCATTAGTTAAACCAAACGGCATGACCATAAACTCGTAATGACCGTAACGTGTTCTGAAAGCAGTCTTTGGAATATCATCTTCTTTCACCCGCATTTGATGATACCCGGAACGTAAGTCAATCTTTGAATAAACAGACGAGCCTTGTAGTTGATCAAATAAGTCGTCGATTCTCGGTAGTGGGTAGCGGTTCTTGATGGTAAGTTTGTTCAACTCTCGGTAGTCGATACACAACCTGAATGTACCATCTTTCTTCTTGACAAACAAAACAGGAGCTCCCCACGGTGATGTGCTTGGTCGAATGAAACCACGCTCTAAAAGTTCTTGTAATTGGCTTTGCAGTTCTTTCATCTCGCTGGGTGCGAGTCTGTAAGGAGCACGAGCTATTGGTGCAGCTCCTGGTACAAGATCTATTTGAAATTCAACGGATCGATGTGGGGGTAATCCCGGTAATTCTTTCGGAAATACATCGGGAAATTCTTTTGCAATGGGAACATCATTGATGCTCTTTTCTTCAGTTTGTACTTTCTCGACGTGTGCTAGAACAGCATAGCAACCTTTTCTTATTAGTTTTTGTGCCTTCAAATTACTAATAAGATGTAGCTTCGTGTTGCCCTTTTCTCCGTACACCATTAAGGGTTTTCCTTTTTCTCGTATAATGCGAATTGCATTTTTGTAACAAACGATCTCCGCTTTCACTTCTTTCAACCAGTCCATACCGATTATCACATCAAAACTCCCTAACTCTACTGGTATCAAATCAATCTTAAATGTTTCGCTAACCAGTTTAATTTCTCGATTCCGACATATATTATCTGCTGAAATTAATTTACCATTTGCTAATTCGAGTAAAAATTTACTATCCAAAGGCGTCAATGGACAACTTAATTTAGCACAAAAATCTCTACTCATATAGCTTCTATCCGCACCCGAATCAAATAAAACGTAAGCAGATTTATTGTCAATAAGAAACGTACCCGTAACAAGCTCCGGGTCTTCCTGTGCCTCTACCGCATTAATATTGAAAACTCTTCCACGGCCTTGTCCATTCGTGTTCTCCTGGTTCGGGCAATTTCTAATAATGTGGCCTGGTTTTCCACATTTATAACAAACTACATTGGCATAACTTGCTCCGACACTACTTGCTCCGCCATTACTCGTTCCGACACCATTTGTTCCTTTCGTTCTATTAACCCCTGGTCCGTAGACCTCACACTTCGCCGCGCTATGACCATTTCTTTTACACTTGTTGCAAAATTTAGTGCAGAACCCCGAGTGATTCTTTTCACACCTTTGGCATAGTTGCTTATGATTGTTGTTGTTGTTGCGGTTATTATTGTTGTTGGGATGATTGTTGTAGTTGCTGTTGTTGTTGTTGTTGTTGTTGGGTCGTTTGTTGTAGTTGCGATTGATGTTGCGATTGTTGGGATAATTATTGCGATTATTGTTGTAATTGCTGTTGTTGTTGTATTGGTGATTCTTATCACCGTTTTCCTCCCACTTTCTTTTGACTTGCTTCACATTGGCCTCTTCAGCAGTCTGTTCTTTAATTCTTTCTTCAATCTGGTTCACTAGTTTGTGAGCCATTCTACATGCCTGTTGTATGGAGGTGGGCTCGTGTGAACTTATATCTTCTTGGATTCTTTCCGGTAATCCTTTCACAAACGCGTCGATCTTCTCTTCCTCATCTTCGAATGCTCCCGGACACAATAGGCACAATTCTGTGAATCGTCTTTCGTACGTGGTAATATCAAATCCTTGGGTTCGTAACCCTCTAAGTTCTGTCTTGAGCTTATTGACCTCGGTTCTGGGACGGTACTTCTCGTTCATCAAGTGCTTGAATGCTGACCACGGTAGTGCGTACGCATCATCTTGTCCCACTTGCTCTAGATAGGTATTCCACCATGTTAACGCAGAACCTGTGAAGGTATGCGTAGCGTACTTCACTTTGTCCTCTTCAGTACACTTACTTATGGCAAACACCGATTCAACCTTCTCGGTCCACCGTTTCAATCCGATCGGTCCTTCGGTTCCATCAAATTCCAAAGGTTTGCAGGCAGTGAATTCTTTGTAGGTGCATCCTACACGATTTCCTGTACTGCTAGATCCAAGGTTATTGTTGGTATGTAGCGCAGCCTGTACTGCGGCTATGTTTGAAGCTAGAAAAGTACGGAATTCCTCTTCATTCATATTCACGGTGTGTCGAGTAGTCGGTGCCATTTCCTTCAAAATAGTTAAATGGAACAAGTTAATCATACAGAATATTAAGAGTAGTTAATAGTATTTCGTAGCATAATATGAACTCATTTATAAAAGCTTTTTCTTCATATTAGCGTTTTATAAGTTTAAATTCGGGTAGTACCTACCCGTTAAGTTCATACTTAGTAGCTAATATACAATTCAACTACTACAATTCTATATGAAAAACTGATTGTAATAATATTTCGCGTTCAAACTTTTATACAATATTTTACAAACTTACAATACCGCTTATTTTACATAAAGCATGAAATATAGCACACAATAACTTTGATACAAGATAGTTGTGAAGACAATTCTAGCTAGTACACAAGTCGTTCGGTAAAGGCAATAAAGACACGTAATTCATACGTCCAGAAACAAGTCATGCATTCTGGTTTTACTAGGACTACTTCCCATCCTTGGTCTTGTGCAACATAACCGTTATGGCCGTTGATAAGACAGCGTGTTGTAACGTCATCAAAGGGACGAGGGTTACGTAATGTCCAACAGTCCCGTAATAATCTAAAAACCTCATTTCTTACCCCAATTACCGACTCCGTCACTTGTGGAAACGTTTTGTTTAATAGTTGTAGCCCGATGTTCTTGTTCTCACTTTGGTGAGAAGCGAACATTACTAATCCGTAAGCATAACATGCTTCTTTATGTTGCATGTTAGCCGCTTTTTCTAAATCACGAAGTCCAATATTCGGATATATTGAGTCAAAATAATTTCTTAACCCGTTGCGTAAAATAGCACTTGGGTTCCCCGCAATATATGCGTCAAAGTAAACACATCGTAACTTATGGGTTTCCCAATGTGATATCCCCCATCTTTCAAACGAAAGTCTCTTATAAACCAAGACATTCTTGGAACGTTCTTCGAATGTCTTACAAACTGATCTCGCCTTAAATAGTTGTGCCGAAGAATTCTGGCCGACTCTAGACAAGATTTCATCAATCATGTCTCCGGGTAGGTCTCTTAAAATATTGGGTTGTCTATCCATTTTGTGTTTTTAAACTGTAAAATAGACAAGAGTTAGATTCATAAAAAAAATACTTATTAATACAAGCAATTTTTACATATATCATAAAGCATAAGAACACTATATTCCATATATTACACCACACGAATACAACTATCTTATTCCGACTCGCTCGTTTCTTCTTCTTCAGTTTTGGTTCGTTTTGCCAAGTTTCTAGGGATATATGATGTTCCCCTAATACGAGCCGTCGTTGTCCACATTGGTTTAGAAAAACCTGGTGGTTTAGAGGTTCCCGGGTCATTGTTACAACTTAAGGACTTCGGGGGTTGACGATACATATAAAGTTCATCGGGGTTGGAATTAGATTTCTCTATTTTTATGCCCTTTCCCTTATTATTTTCTTTTGCCTTTTTAAATTCAGTTGGGGTAATTTCTATAACATCATCGGAATTCTCGTCGGAATCCGATTCATCGGAGAATTGGTAATCCTCCCAATATTTTGCTTCCTTGGCGGAAACACCATTGACCATAATTAACTTTGGTCGGTTGGTTGAGGATTTTCTTTTACTTAACCGTTTTATTATTTCCCCCACCGGTTCTATTTCTTCATCCGGTTCCGATTCTTCTTCCGGTTCCGATTCTTCTTCCGGTTCCGACTCTTCTTCCGGTTCCTCTTCGGGAACTTGTGAATCAGTCCACAAATCATTCCAATTTACATTTGACTCTTCATTATTATTAGGTGAGTCAATGGGACTTGTTCTAGAGGTAGACATCTATCACATAATATCAAACACGTTAAGAGATTAATATATCACATAATATTCATATGTTAAAAATATATGGTTTCCAACAAAAATGTTAAGCAATCATTTTTAAAGAAAACACGGTCGAAGTCCAGACTCACTAATGCATCCTAACAAACTCGATAAGACACACTAATGCAAATTTTCTGGTTCTCTAAGACCAACGCTCGGATACCAACTGAAATGTCCCGTTCTTATTGATTAAAAACGTTCCATATTAATTGATTTCGTTGCGAGGTTTTGACCTCTATATGAGACGTTTTTCAAAGACTGCATTCATTTTTAAACAAACCATAACCTTTATTTCATCAATAAAGGTTTAAAAAGCTTTACGTAGATTATCAAATAATGATAATCTAAAATATCCTGTTTACACACGACCATTACATAATGGTTTACAATACAAATATGTTACAACAAAATAAGTTTCTTGAATGCAGTTTTTACACAATATCATACAAGCATGGACTCCAAATCTTGTCCTTATTTAAGTATGCGACAGCGGAAGCTCTTAATAATCACCTGAGAATAAACATGCTTAAAACGTCAACAAAAATGTTGGTGAGTTATAGGTTTAACCTATATATATCAAATCGTAACAATAGACCACAAGATTTCATATTTCAATACACATCCCATACATAGAGATAAAAATCATTCATATGGTGAACACCTGGTAACCGACAATAACAAGATGCATATATAAGAATATCCCCATCATTCCGGGACACCCTTCGGATATGATATAAATTTCGAAGTACTAAAGCATCCGGTACTTTGGATGGGGTTTGTTAGGCCCAATAGATCTATCTTTAGGATTCGCGTCAATTAGGGTGTCTGTTCCCTAATTCTTAGATTACCAGACTTAATAAAAAGGGGCATATTCGATTTCGATAATTCAACCATAGAATGTAGTTTCACGTACTTGTGTCTATTTTGTAAATCATTTATAAAACCTGCATGTATTCTCATCCCAAAAATATTAGATTTTAAAAGTGGGACTATAACTCACTTTCACAGATTTTTACTTCGTCGGGAAGTAAGACTTGGCCACTGGTTGATTCATGAACCTATAACAATATATACATATACATATATATCAAAGTATGTTCAAAATATATTTACAACACTTTTAATATATTTTGATGTTTTAAGTTTATTAAGTCAGCTGTCCTCGTTAGTAACCTACAACTAGTTGTCCACAGTTAGATGTACAGAAATAAATCGATAAATATTATCTTGAATCAATCCACGACCCAGTGTATACGTATCTCAGTATTGATCACAACTCAAACTATATATATTTTGGAATCAACCTCAACCCTGTATAGCTAACTCCAACATTCACATATAGAGTGTCTATGGTTGTTCCGAAATATATATAGATGTGTCGACATGATAGGTCGAAACATTGTATACGTGTCTATGGTATCTCAAGATTACATAATATATAATACAAGTTGATTAAGTTATGGTTGGAATAGATTTGTTACCAATTTTCACGTAGCTAAAATGAGAAAAATTATCCAATCTTGTTTTACCCATAACTTCTTCATTTTAAATCCGTTTTGAGTGAATCAAATTGCTATGGTTTCATATTGAACTCTATTTTATGAATCTAAACAAAAAAAGTATAGGTTTCTAGTCGGAAAAATAAGTTACAAGTCGTTTTTGTAAAGGTAGTCATTTCAGTCGAAAGAACGACGTCTAGATGACAATTTTAGAAAACATACTTCCACTTTGAGTTTAACCATAATTTTTGGATATAGTTTCATGTTCATAATAAAAATCATTTTCTCAGAATAACAACTTTTAAATCAAAGTTTATCATAGTTTTTAATTAACTAACCCAAAACAGCCCGCGGTGTTACTACGACGGCGTAAATCCGGTTTTACGGTGTTTTTCGTGTTTCCAGGTTTTAAATCATTAAGTTAGCATATCATATAGATATAGAACATGTGTTTAGTTGATTTTAAAAATCAAGTTAGAAGGATTAACTTTTGTTTGCGAACAAGTTTAGAATTAACTAAACTATGTTCTAGTGATTACAAGTTTAAACCTTCGAATAAGATAGCTTTATATGTATGAATCGAATGATGTTATGAACATCATTTCTACCTTAAGTTCCTTGGATGAACCTACTGGAAAAGAGAAAAATGGATCTAGCTTCAATGGATCCTTGGATGGCTCAAAGTTCTTGAAGCAAAATCATGACACGAAAACAAGTTCAAGTAAGATCATCACTTGAAATAAGATTGTTATAGTTATAGAAATTGAACCAAAGTTTGAATATGATTATTACCTTGTATTAGAATGATAACCTACTGTAAGAAACAAAGATTTCTTGAGGTTGGATGATCACCTTACAAGATTGGAAGTGAGCTAGCAAACTTGAAAGTATTCTTGATTTTATGAAACTAGAACTTTTGGAATTTATGAAGAACACTTAGAACTTGAAGATAGAACTTGAGAGAGTTCAATTAGATGAAGAAAATTGAAGAATGAAAGTGTTTGTAGGTGTTTTTGGTCGTTGGTGTATGGATTAGATATAAAGGATATGTAATTTTGTTTTCATGTAAATAAGTCATGAATGATTACTCATATTTTTGTAATCTTATGAGATATTTCATGCTAGTTGCCAAATGATGGTTCCCACATGTGTTAGGTGACTCACATGGGCTGCTAAGAGCTGATCATTGGAGTGTATATACCAATAGTACATACATCTAAAAGCTGTGTATTGTACGAGTACGAATACGGGTGCATACGAGTAGAATTGTTGATGAAACTGAACGAGAATGTAATTGTAAGCATTTTTGTTAAGTAGAAGTATTTTGATAAGTGTATTGAAGTCTTTCAAAAGTGTATAAATACATATTAAAACACTACATGTATATACATTTTAACTGAGTCGTTAAGTCATCGTTAGTCGTTACATGTAAGTGTTGTTTTGAAACCTTTAGGTTAACGATCTTGTTAAATGTTGTTAACCCAATGTTTATAATAACAAAAGAGATTTTAAATTATTATATTATCATAATATTATGATGTACGAATATCTCTTAATATGATATATATACATTAAATGTCGTTACAACGATAAACGTTACATATATGTCTCGTTTCAAAATCATTAAGTTAGTAGTCTTGTTTTTACATATGTAGTTCATTGTTAATATAATTAATGATATGTTTACTTATCATAATATCATGTTAACTATATATATAACCATATATATGTCATCATTTAGTTTTTTTTACAAGTTTTAACGTTCGTGAATCACCGGTCAACTTGGGTGGTCAATTGTCTATATGAAACCTATTTCAATTAATCAAGTCTTAACAAGTTTGATTGCTTAACATGTTGGAAACATTTAATCATGTAAACATCAATCTCAATTAATATATATAAACATGGAAAAGTTCGGGTCACTACAAACCCTGCATTGTTCAATGTCGTCATATGTATTTTTACTATAAAATACAGTATTGTGAGTTTCATTTGCCTTTTTACCCTTTATATTTTTGGGCCGAGAATACATGCGAAATTTTTATAAATGTTTTACGAAATAGACACAAGTAATCGAAACTACATTATATGGTTGAATGATCGAAGCCCAATATGCTCCTTTTTGCTTGGTAACCTAAGAATTAGGGAACATCAGTAATTTTGAGAATTAGTGCACGCCTAATTGACGCGAATCCTAAAGATAGATCTATTGGGCCTAAAAAACCCCATCCAAAGTACCGGATGCTTTAGTACTTCGAATTCGTTTTTATAATGTCCGAAGGATTTCCCGGAATGATAGGGGATATTCTTATATGCATCTTGTTAATGTCGGTTACCAGGTGTTCAATCCATATGAATGATATTTTTGTCTCTATTCATGGGACGTATATTTATGAGAAATGGAAATGAAAATCTTGTGGTCTATTAAAATGATGAAAATGATCGTTTATGATAAACTAATGAACTCACCAACTTTTTGGTTGACACTTTAAAGCATGTTTATTCTCATGTATTAATGAAATCTTTCGCTGTGCATTAGCTCATTTTAGAGATCTTACTTGGAGTCATTCATGGCATATTTCGAAAGACGTTGCATTCGAGTCATTGAGTTCATAAAGATTATTATTAAGTCAATTATAGTTGGATAGTGGATATTATGAAATGGTATGCATGCCTGTCAATTTTCGATGTAAACAAAGTTTGTCTTTTAAAAACGAATGCAATGTTTGTAAAATGTATCATATAGAGGTCAAGTACCTCGCGATGTAACCAAATCTAATGTATTCGTCCGGATGGATTAGGACGGGGTATGACAAATGAAACTCACCATACTGTATTTCGTAGTAAAAATACATATAACATCATTGAACAAGTGCAAGGTGTAACATCCCGCATTTTTCCTTTAAAGCAGTCTTTGGAATATCATCTTCTTTCACCCGCATTTGATGATACCTGGAACGTAAGTCAATCTTTGAATAAATAGACGAGCCTTGTAGTTGATCAAATAAGTCGTCGATTCTCGGTAGTGGGTAGCGGTTCTTGATGGTAAGTTTGTTCAACTCTCGGTAGTCGATACAAAACCTGAATGTACCATCTTTCTTCTTGACAAACAAAACAGGAGCTCCCCACGGTGATGTGCTTGGTCGAATGAAACCACGCTCTAAAAGTTCTTGTAATTGGCTTTGCAGTTCTTTCATCTCGCTGGGTGCGAGTCTGTAAGGAGCACGAGCTATTGGTGCAGCTCCTGGTACAAGATCTATTTGAAATTTAACGGATCGATGTGGGGGTAATCCCGGTAATTCTTTCGAAAATACATCGGGAAATTCTTTTGCAATGGGAACATCATTGATGCTCTTTTCTTCAGTTTGTACTTTCTCGACGTGTGCTAGAACAGCATAGCAACCTTTTCTTATTAGTTTTTGTGCCTTCAAATTACTAATAAGATGTAGCTTCGTGTTGCCCTTTTCTCCGTACACCATTAAGGGTTTTCCTTTTTCTCGTATAATGCGAATTACATTTTTGTAACAAACGATATCTGCTTTCACTTCTTTCAACCAGTCCATACCGATTATCACATCAAAACTCCCTAACTCTACTAGTATCAAATCAATCTTAGATGTTTCGCTAACCAGTTTAATTTCTCGATTCCGACATATATTATCTGCTGAAATTAATTTACCATTTTCTAATTCGAGTAAAAATTTACTATCCAAAGGCGTCAATGGACAACTTAATTTAGCACAAAAATCTCTACTCATATAGCTTCTATCCGCACCCGAATCAAATAAAACGTAAGCAGATTTATTGTCAATAAGAAACGTACCCGTAACAAGCTCCGGGTCTTCCTGTGCCTCTGCCGCATTAATATTAAAAACTCTTCCGCGGCCTTGTCCATTCGTGTTCTCCTGGTTCGGGCAATTTCTAATAATGTGGCCCGGTTTTCCACATTTATAACAAACTACATTGGCATAACTTGCTCCGACACTACTTGCTCCGCCATTACTCGTTCCGACACCATTTGTTCCTTTCGTTCTATTAACCCCTGGTCCGTAGACCTCACACTTTGCCGCGCTATGACCATTTCTTTTACACTTGTTGCAAAATTTGGTGCAGAACCCCGAGTGATACTTTTCACACCTTTGGCATAGCTTCTTCTGATTGTTGTTGTTGTTGCGGTTATTATTGTTGTTGGGATGATTGTTGTAGTTGCTGTTGTTGTTGTTGTTGTTGTTGTTATTGTTATTGTTGGGCCGTTTGTTGTAGTTGCGATTGATGTTGCGATTGTTGGGATAATTGTTGCGATTATTGTTGTAATTGCTGTTGTTGTTGTATTGGTGATTCTTATCACCGTTTTCCTCCCACTTTCTTTTGACTTGCTTCACATTGGCCTCTTCAGCAGTCTGTTCTTTAATTCTTTGTTCAATCTGGTTCACTAGTTTGTGAGCCATTCTACATGCCTGTTGTATCGAGGCGGGCTCGTGTGAACTTATATCTTCTTGGATTCTTTCAGGTAATCCTTTCACAAACGCGTCGATCTTCTCTTCCTCATCTTCGAATGCTCCCAGACACAATAGGCACAATTCTGTGAATCGTCTTTCGTACGTAGTAATATCAAATCCTTGGGTTCGTAACCCTCTAAGTTCTGTCTTGAGCTTATTGACCTCGGTTCTGGGACGGTACTTCTCGTTCATCAAGTGCTTGAATGCTGACCACGGTAGTGCGTACGCATCGTCTTGTCCCACTTGCTCTAGATAGGTATTCCACCATGTTAACGCAGAACCTGTGAAGGTATGCGTAGCGTACTTCACTTTGTCCTCTTCAGTACACTTACTTATGGCAAACACCGATTCGACCTTCTCGGTCCACCGTTTCAATCTGATCGGTCCTTCGGTTCCATCAAATTCCAAAGGTTTGCAGGCAGTAAATTCTTTATAGGTGCATCCTACACGATTTCCTATACTACTAGATCCAAGGTTATTGTTGGTATGTAGCGCAGCCTGTACTGCGGCTATGTTTGAAGCTAGAAAAGTACAGAATTCCTCTTCATTCATATTCACGGTGTGTCGAGTAGTCGGTGCCATTTCCTTCAAAATAGTCAAATGGAACAAGTTAATCATACAGAATATTAAGAGTAGTTAATAGTATTTCGTAGCATAATATGAACTCATTTATAAAAGCTTTTTCTTCATATTAGCATTTTATAAGTTTAAATTCGGGTAGTACCTACCCATTAAGTTCATACTTAGTAGCTAATATACAATTCAACTACTACAATTCTATATGAAAAACTGATTATAATAATATTTCGCGTTCAAACTTTTACACAATATTTTACAAACTTACAATACCGCTTATTTTACATATAGCATGAAATATAGCACACAATAAATTTGATACAAGATGGTTGTGAAGATAATTCTAGCTAGTACACAAGTTGTTCAGCAAAGGCAATAAAGACACGTAATTCATACGTCCAGAAACAAGTCATGCATTCTGGTTTTACTAGGATTACTTCCCATCCTTGGTCTTGTGGAACATAACCGTTATGGCCGTTGATAAGACAGCGTGTTGTAACGTCGTCAAAGGGACGAGGGTTACGTAATGTCCAACAGTCCCGTAACAATCTAAAAACCTTATTTCTTACCCCAATTACCGACTCCGTCACTTGTGGAAACGTTTTGTTTAATAGTTGTAGCCCGATGTTCTTGTTCTCACTTTGGTGAGAAGCGAACATTACTAATCCGTAAGCATAACATGCTTCTTTATGTTGCATGTTAGCCGCTTTTTCTAAATCACGAAGTCCAATATTCGGATATATAGAGTCAAAATAATTTCTTAACCCATTGCGTAAAATAGCATTTGGGTTCCCCGCAATATATGCGTCAAAGTAAACACATCGTAACTTATGGATTTCCCAATGTGATATCCCCCATCTTTCGAACGAAAGCCTTTTATAAACCAAGGCATTCTTGGAACGTTCTTCGAATGTCTTACAAACTGATATCGCCTTAAATAGTTGTGCCGAAGAATTCTGACCGACTCTAGACAAGATTTCATCAATCATGTCTCCGGGTAGGTCTCTTAAAATATTGGGTTGTCTATCCATTTTGTGTTTTTATACTGTAAAATAGACAAGAGTTAGATTCATAAAAAAAATATACTTATTAATACAAGCAATTTTTACATATATCATAAAGCATAAGCACACTATATTACATATATTACACCACACGAATACAACTATCTTATTCCGACTCGCTTGTTTCTTCTTCTTCGGTTTTGGTTCGTTTTGCCAAGTTTCTAGGGATATATGATGTTCTCCTAATACGAGCCGTCGTTTTCCACATTGGTTTAGAAAAACCTGGTGGTTTAGAGGTTCCCGGGTCATTGTTACAACTTAAGGACTTCGGGGGTTGACGATACATATAAAGTTCATCGGGGTTGGAATTAGATTTCTCTATTTTTATGCCCTTTCCCTTATTATTTTCTTTTGCCTTTTTAAATTCAGTTGGGGTAATTTCTATAACATCATCGGAATTCTCGTCGGAATCCGATTCATCGGAGAATTGGTAATCCTCCCAATATTTTGCTTCCTTGGCGGAAACACCATTGACCATAATTAACCTTGGTCGGTTGGTTGAGGATTTTCTTTTACTTAACCGTTTTATTATTTCCCCCACCGGTTCTATTTCTTCATCCGGTTCCGATTCTTCTTCCGGTTCCGACTCTTCTTCCGGTTCCTCTTCGGGAACTTGTGAATCAGTCCACGAATCATTCCAATTTACATTTGACTCTTCATTATTATTAGGTGAGTCAATGGGACTTGTTCTAGAGGTAGACATCTATCACATAATATCAAACGCGTTAAGAGATTAATATATCACATAATATTCACATGTTAAAAATATATAGTTTCCAACAAAATTTGTTAAGCAATCATTTTTCAAGTAAACACGGTCGAAGTCCAGACTTACTAATGCATCCTAACAAACTCGATAAGACACACTAATGCAAAATTCTGGTTCTCTAAGACCAACGCTCTGATACCAACTGAAATGTCCCGTTCTTATTGATTAAAAACGTTCCATATTAATTGATTTCGTTGCGAGGTTTTGACCTCTATATGAGACGTTTTTCAAAGACTGCATTCATTTTTAAAACAAACCATAACCTTTATTTCATAGATAAAGGTTTTAAAAAGCTTTACGTAGCTTATCAAATAATGATAATCTAAAATATCCTGTTTACACACGACCATTACATAATGGTTTACAATACAAATATGTTACAACAAAATAAGTTTCTTGAATGCAGTTTTTACACAATATCATACAAGTATGGACTCCAAATCTCGTCCTTATTTAAGTATGCGACAGCGGAAGCTCTTAATAATCACCTGAGAATAAACATGCTTAAAACGTCAACAAAAATGTTGGTGAGTTATAGGTTTAACCTATATATATCAAATCATAATAATAGACCACAAGATTTCATATTTCAATACACATCCCATACATAGAGATAAAAATCATTCATATGGTGAACACCTGGTAACCGACATTAACAAGATGCATATATAAGAATATCCCCATCATTTCGGGACACCCTTCGGATATGATATAAATTTCGAATTACTAAAGCATCCGGTACTTTGGATGGGGTTTGTTAGGCCCAATAGATCTATCTTTAGGATTCGCGTCAATTAGGGTGTCTGTTCCCTAATTCTTAGATTACCAGACTTAATAAAAAGGGGCATATTCGATTTCGATAATTCAACCATAGAATGTAGTTTCACGTACTTGTGTCTATTTTGTAAATCATTTATAAAACCTGCATGTATTCTCATCCCAAAAATATTAGATTTTAAAAGTGGGACTATAACTCACTTTCACAGATTTTTACTTCGTCGGGAAGTAAGACTTGGCCACTGGTTGATTCACGAACCTATAACAATATATACATATATATCAAAGTATGTTCAAAATATATTTACAACACTTTTAATATATTTTGATGTTTTAAGTTTATTAAGTCAGCTGTCCTCGTTAGTAACCTACAACTAGTTGTCCACAGTTAGATGTACAGAAATAAATCGATAAATATTATCTTGAATCAATCCACGACCCAGTATATACGTATCTCAGTATTGATCACAACTCAAACTATATATATTTTGGAATCAACCTCAACCCTGTATAGCTAACTCCAACATTCACATATAGAGTGTCTATGGTTGTTCCGAAATATATATAGATGTGTCGACATGATAGGTCGAAACATTGTATACGTGTCTATGGTATCTCAAGATTACATAATATACAATACAAGTTGATTAAGTTATGGTTGGAATAGATTTGTTACCAATTTTCACGTAGCTAAAATGAGAAAAATTATCCAATCTTGTTTTACCCATAACTTCTTCATTTTAAATCCGTTTTGAGTGAATCAAATTGCTATGGTTTCATATTGAACTCTATTTTATGAATCTAAACAGAAAAAGTATAGGTTTATAGTCGGAAAAATAAGTTACAAGTCATTTTTGTAAAGGTAGTCATTTCAGTCGAAAGAACGACGTCTAGATGACCATTTTAGAAAACATACTTCCACTTTGAGTTTAACCATAATTTTTGGATATAGTTTCATGTTCATAATAAAAATCATTTTCTCAGAATAACAACTTTTAAATCAAAGTTTATCATAGTTTTTAATTAACTAACCCAAAACAGCCCGCGGTGTTACTACGACGGCGTAAATCTGGTTTTACGGTGTTTTTCGTGTTTCCAGGTTTTAAATCATTAAGTTAGCATATCATATAGATATAGAACATGTGTTTAGTTGATTTTAAAAGTCAAGTTAGAAGGATTAACTTTTGTTTGCGAACAAGTTTAGAATTAACTAAACTATGTTCTAGTGATTACAAGTTTAAACCTTCGAATAAGATAGCTTTATATGTATGAATCGAATGATGTTATGAACATCATTACTACCTTAAGTTCCTTGGATAAACCTACTGGAAAAGAGAAAAATGGATCTAGCTTCAACGGATCCTTGGATGGCTCGAAGTTCTTGAAGCAGAATCATGACACGAAAACAAGTTCAAGTAAGATCATCACTTGAAATAAGATTCTTATAGTTATAGAAATTGAACCAAAGTTTGAATATGATTATTACCTTGTATTAGAATGATAACCTACTGTAAGAAACAAAGATTTCTTGAGGTTGGATGATCACCTTACAAGATTGGAAGTGAGCTAGCAAACTTGAAAGTATTCTTGATTTTATGTAACTAGAACTTGTAGAATTTATGAAGAACACTTAGAACTTGAAGATAGAACTTGAGAGAGATCAATTAGATGAAGAAAATTGAAGAATGAAAGTGTTTGTAGGTGTTTTTGGTCGTTGGTGTATGGATTAGATATAAAGGATATGTAATTTTGTTTTCATGTAAATAAGTCATGAATGATTACTCATATTTTTGTAATTTTATGAGATATTTCATGCTAGTTGCCAAATGATGGTTCCCACATGTGTTAGGTGACTTACATGGGCTGCTAAGAGCTGATCATTGGAGTGTATATACCAATAGTACATACATCTAAAAGCTGTGTATTGTACGAGTACGAATACGGGTGCATACGAGTAGAATTGTTGATGAAACTGAACGAGGATGTAATTGTAAGCATTTTTGTTAAGTAGAAGTATTTTGATAAGTGTATTGAAGTCTTTCAAAAGTGTATAAATACATATTAAAACACTACATGTATATACATTTTAACTGAGTCGTTAAGTCATCGTTAGTCGTTACATGTAAGTGTTGTTTTGAAACCTTTAGGTTAACGATCTTGTTAAATGTTGTTAACCCAATGTTTATAATATCAAATGAGATTTTAAATTATTATATTATCATGATATTATCATGTATAAATATCTCTTAATATGATATATATATACATTAAATGTCTTTACAACGATAATCGTTACATATATGTCTCGTTTAAAAATCATTAAGTTAGTAGTCTTGTTTTTACATATGTAGTTCATTGTTAATATACTTAATGATATGTTTACTTATCATAGTATCATGTTAACTATATATATATCCATATATATGTCATCATATAGTTTTTACAAGTTTTAACATTCGTGAATCACCGGTCAACTTGGGTGGTCAATTGTCTATATGAAACATATTTCAATTAATCAAGTCTTAACAAGTTTGATTGCTTAACATGTTGGAAACATTTAATCATGTAAATATCAATCTCAATTAATATATATAAACATGGAAAAGTTCGGGTCACTACAGTACCTACCCGTTAAATAAATTTCGTCCCGAAATTTTAAGCTGTTGAAGGTGTTGACGAATCTTCTGGAAATAACTGCGGGTATTTCTTCTTCATCTGATCTTCACGCTCCCAGGTGAACTCGGGTCCTCTACGAGCATTCCATCGAACCTTAACAATTGGTATCTTGTTTTGCTTAAGTCTTTTAACCTCACGATCCATTATTTCGACGGGTTCTTGGATGAATTGAAGTTTTTCGTTGATTTGGATTTCATCTAACGGAATAGTGAGATCTTCTTTAGCAAAACATTTCTTCAAATTCGAGACGTGGAAATTGTTATGTATAGCCGCGAGTTGTTGAGGTAACTCAAGTCGGTAAGCTACTGGTCCGACACGATCAATAATCTTGAATGGTCCAATATACCTTGGATTTAATTTCCCTCGTTTACCAAATCGAACAACGCCTTTCCAAGGTGCAACTTTAAGCATGACCATCTCTCCAATTTCAAATTCTATATCTTTTCTTTTAATGTCAGCGTAGCTCTTTTGTCGACTTTGGGCGGTTTTCAACCGTTGTTGAATTTGGATGATCTTCTCGGTAGTTTCTTGTATAATCTCCGAACCCGTAATCTGTCTATCCCCCACTTCACTCCAACAAATTGGAGACCTGCACTTTCTACCATAAAGTGCTTCAAACGGCACCATCTCAATGCTTGAATGGTAGCTGTTGTTGTAGGAAAATTCTGCTAACGGTAGATGTCGATCCCAACTGTTTCCGAAATCAATAACACATGCTCGTAGCATGTCTTCAAGCGTTTGTATCATCCTTTCGCTCTACCCATCAGTTTGTGGATGATAGGCAGTACTCATGTCTAGACGAGTTCCTAATGCTTGCTGTAATGTCTGCCAGAATCTTGAAATAAATCTGCCATCCCTATCAGAGATAATAGAGATTGGTATTCCATGTCTGGAGACGACTTCCTTCAAATACAGTCGTGCTAACTTCTCCATCTTGCCGTCTTCTCTTATTGGCAGGAAGTGTGCTGATTTGGTGAGACGATCAACTATTACCCAAATAGTATCAAAACCACTTGCAGTCCTTGGCAATTTAGTGATGAAATCCATGGTAATGTTTTCCCATTTCCATTCCGAGATTTCGGGTTGTTGAAGTAGACCTGATGGTTTCTGATGCTCAGCTTTGACCTTAGAACACGTCAAACATTCTCCTACGTATTTAGCAACATCGGCTTTCATACCCGGCCACCAAAAATGTTTCTTGAGATCCTTGTACATCTTCCCCGTTCCAGGATGTATTGAGTATCTGGTTTTATGAGCTTCTCTAAGTACCATTTCTCTCATATCTCCAAATTTTGGTACCCAGATCCTTTCAGCCCTATACCGGGTTCCGTCTTCCTGAATATTAAGATGCTTCTCCGATCCTTTGGGTATTTCATCTTTTAAATTTCCCTTTTTTAAAAGTCCTTGTTGCGCCTCCTTTATTTGAGTAGTAAGGTTATTATGAATCATTATATTCATAGATTTTACTCGAATGGGTTCTCTGTCCTTCCTGCTCAAGGCATCGGCTACCACATTTGCCTTCCCCGGGTGGTAACGAATCTCAAAGTCGTAATCATTCAATAATTCAATCCACCTACGCTGCCTCATATTCAGTTGTTTCTGATTAAATATGTGTTGAAGACTTTTGTGGTCGGTATATATAATACTTTTGACCCCATATAAGTAGTGCCTCCAAGTCTTTAATGCAAAAACAACCGCGCCTAATTCCAAATCATGCGTTGTATAATTTTGTTCGTGAATCTTCAATTGTCTAGACACATAAGCAATCACCTTCGTTCGTTGCATTAATACACAACCGAGACCTTGCTTTGATGCGTCACAATAAATCACAAAATCATCATTCCCTTCAGGCAATGACAATATAGGTGTCGTAGTTAGCTTTTTCTTCAATAACTGAAACGCTTTCTCTTGTTCATCATTCCATTCAAATTTCTTCCCTTTATGCGTTAATGCAGTCAAGGGTTTTGCTATTCTGGAAAAGTCTTGGATGAACCTTCTGTAGTAACCAGCTAGTCCTAAAAACTGGCGTATGTGTTTCGGAGTTTTTGGGGTTTCCCACTTTTCAACAGTTTCTATCTTTGCCGGATCCACCTTAATACCTTCTTTGTTCACTATGTGACCGAGGAATTGAACTTCTTCCAACCAAAATGCACACTTTGAAAACTTAGCGTACAATTCTTCCTTCCTCAATACTTCTAACACCTTTCTCAAATGTTCACCGTGTTCTTGGTCATTCTTTGAGTAAATAAGTATGTCATCAATGAAAACAATGACAAACTTGTCAAGGTATGGTCCACACACTCGGTTCATAAGGTCCATGAATACAGCTGGTGCATTAGTTAAACCAAACGGCATGACCATAAACTCGTAATGACCGTAACGTGTTCTGAAAGCAGTCTTTGGAATATCATCTTCTTTCACCCGCATTTGATGATACCCGGAACGTAAGTCAATCTTTGAATAAATAGACGAGCCTTGTAGTTGATCAAATAAGTCGTCGATTCTCGGTAGTGGGTAGCGGTTCTTGATGGTAAGTTTGTTCAACTCTCGGTAGTCGATACAAAACCTGAATGTACCATCTTTCTTCTTGACAAACAAAACAGGAGCTCCCCACGGTGATGTGCTTGGTCGAATAAAACCACGCTCTAAAAGTTCTTGTAATTGGCTTTGCAGTTCTTTCATATCGCTGGGTACGAGTCTTTAAGGAGCACGAGCTATTGGTGCAGCTCCTGGTACAAGATCTATTTGAAATTTAACGGATCGATGTGGGGGTAATCCCGGTAATTCTTTCAAAAATACATCGGGAAATTCTTTTGCAATGGGAACATCATTGATGCTCTTTTCTTCAGTTTGTACCTTCTCGACGTGTGCTAGAACAGCATAGCAACCTTTTCTTATTAATTTTTGTGCCTTCAAATTACTAATAAGATGTAGCTTCGTGTTGCCCTTTTCTCCGTACACCATTAAGGGTTTTCCTTTTTCTCGTATAATGCGAATTGCATTTTTGTAACAAACGATCTCTGCTTTCACTTCTTTCAACCAGTCCATACCGATTATCACATCAAAACTCCCTAACTCTACTAGTATCAAATCAATCTTAGATGTTTCGCTAACCAGTTTAATTTCTCGATTCCGACATATATTATCTGCTGAAATTAATTTACCATTTGCTAATTCGAGTAAAAATTTACTATCCAAAGGCGTCAATGGACAACTTAATTTAGCACAAAAATCTCTACTCATATAGCTTCTATCCGCACCTGAATCAAATAAAACGTAAGCAGATTTATTGTCAATAAGAAACGTACCCGTAACAAGCTCCGGGTCTTCCTGTGCCTCTGCCGCATTAATATTAAAAACTCTTCCGCGGCCTTGTCCATTCGTGTTCTCCTGGTTCGGGAAATTTCTAATAATGTGGCCCGGTTTTCCACATTTATAACAAACTACATTGGCATAACTTGCTCCGACACTACTTGCTCCGCCATTACTCGTTCCGACACCATTTGTTCCTTTCGTTCTATTAACCCCTGGTCCGTAGACCTCACACTTTGCCGCGCTATGACCATTTCTTTTACACTTGTTGCAAAATTTGGTGCAGAACCCCGAGTGATACTTTTCACACCTTTGGCATAGCTGCTTCTGATTTTTGTTGTTGTTGCAGTTATTATTGTTGTTGGGATGATTGTTGTAGTTGCTGTTGTTGTTGTTGTTGTTGTTGTTGTTATTGTTGGGCCGTTTGTTGTAGTTGCGATTGATGTTGCGATTGTTGGGATAATTGTTGCGATTATTGTTGTAATTGCTGTTGTTGTTGTATTGGTGATTCTTATCACCGTTTTCCTCCCACTTTCTTTTGACTTGCTTCACATTGGCCTCTTCAGCAGTCTGTTCTTTAATTCTTTGTTCAATCTGGTTCACTAGTTTGTGAGCCATTCTACATGCCTGTTGTATGGAGGCGGGCTCGTGTGAACTTATATCTTCTTGGATTCTTTCAGTTAATCCTTTCACAAACGCGTCGATCTTCTCTTCCTCATCTTCGAATGCTCCCAGACACAATAGGCACAATTCTGTGAATCGTCTTTCGTACGTAGTAATATCAAATCCTTGGGTTCATAACCCTCTAAGTTCTGTCTTGAGCTTATTGACCTCGGTTCTGGGACGGTACTTCTTGTTCATCAAGTGCTTGAATGCTGACCACGGTAGTGCGTACGCATCGTCTTGTCCCACTTGCTCTAGATAGGTATTCCACCATGTTAACGCAGAACCTGTGAAGGTATGCGTAGCGTACTTCACTTTGTCCTCTTCAGTACACTTACTTATGGCAAACACCGATTCGACCTTCTCGGTCCACCGTTTCAATCCGATCGGTCCTTCGGTTCCATCAAATTCCAAAGGTTTGCAGGCAGTAAATTCTTTGTAGGTGCATCCTACACGATTTCCTATACTGCTAGATCCAAGGTTATTGTTGGTATGTAGCGCAGCCTGTACTGCGGCTATGTTTGAAGCTAGAAAAGTACGGAATTCCTCTTCATTCATATTCACGGTGTGTCGAGTAGTCGGTGCCATTTCCTTCAAAATAGTCAAATGGAACAAGTTAATCATACAGAATATTAAGAGTAGTTAATAGTATTTCGTAGCATAATATGAACTCATTTATAAAAGCTTTTTCTTCATATTAGCATTTTATAAGTTTAAATTCGGGTAGTACCTACCCGTTAAGTTCATACTTAGTAGCTAATATGCAATTCAACTACTACAATTCTATATGAAAAACTGATTATAATAATATTTCGCGTTCAAACTTTTACACAATATTTTACAAACTTACAATACCGCTTATTTTACATATAGCATGAAATATAGCACACAATAAATTTGATACAAGATGGCTGTGAAGATAATTCTAGCTAGTACACAAGTCGTTCAGCAAAGGCAATAAAGACACGTAATTCATACGTCCAGAAACAAGTCATGCATTCTGGTTTTACTAGGATTACTTCCCATCCTTGGTCTTGTGGAACATAACCGTTATGGCCGTTGATAAGACAGCGTGTTGTAACATCGTCAAAGGGACGAGGGTTACGTAATGTCCAACAGTCCCGTAACAATCTAAAAACCTTATTTCTTACCCCAATTACCGACTCCGTCACTTGTGGAAACGTTTTGTTTAATAGTTGTAGCCCGATGTTCTTGTTCTCACTTTGGTGAGAAGCGAACATTACTAATCCGTAAGCATAACATGCTTCTTTATGTTGCATGTTAGCCGCTTTTTCTAAATCACGAAGTCCAATATTCGGATATATTGAGTCAAAATAATTTCTTAACCCATTGCGTAAAATAGCATTTGGGTTCCCCGCAATATATGCGTCAAAGTAAACACATCGTAACTTATGGATTTCCCAATGTGATATCCCCCATCTTTCGAACGAAAGCCTTTTATAAACCAAGGCATTCTTGGAACGTTCTTCGAATGTCTTACAAACTGATATCGCCTTAAATAGTTGTGCCGAAGAATTCTGACCGACTCTAGACAAGATTTCATCAATCATGTCTCCGGGTAGGTCTCTTAAAATATTGGGTTGTCTATCCATTTTGTGTTTTTATACTGTAAAATAGACAAGAGTTAGATTCATAAAAAAATATACTTATTAATACAAGCAATTTTTACATATATCATAAAGCATAAGCACACTATATTACATATATTACACCACACGAATACAACTATCTTATTCCGACTCGCTTGTTTCTTCTTCTTCGGTTTTGGTTCGTTTTGCCAAGTTTCTAGGGATATATGATGTTCTCCTAATACGAGCCGTCATTTTCCACATTGGTTTAGAAAAACCTGGTGGTTTAGAGGTTCCCGGGTCATTGTTACAACTTAAGGACTTCGGGGGTTGACGATACATATAAAGTTCATCGGGGTTGGAATTAGATTTCTCTATTTTTATGCCCTTTCCCTTATTATTTTCTTTTGCCTTTTTAAATTCAGTTGGGGTAATTTCTATAACATCATCGGAATTCTCGTCGGAATCCGATTCATCGGAGAATTGGTAATCCTCCCAATATTTTGCTTCCTTGGCGGAAACACCATTGACCATAATTAACCTTGGTCGGTTGGTTGAGGATTTTCTTTTACTTAACCGTTTTATTATTTCCCCCACCGGTTCTATTTCTTCATCCGGTTCCGATTCTTCTTCCGGCTCCGACTCTTCTTCCGGTTCCTCTTCGGGAACTTGTGAATCAGTCCACGAATCATTCCAATTTACATTTGACTCTTCATTATTATTAGGTGAGTCAATGGGACTTATTCTAGAGGTAGACATCTATCACATAATATCAAACGCGTTAAGAGATTAATATATCACATAATATTCACATGTTAAAAATATATAGTTTCCAACAAAATTTGTTAAGCAATCATTTTTCAAGTAAACACGGTCGAAGTCCAGACTCACTAATGCATCCTAACAAACTCGATAAGATACACTAATGCAAAATTCTGGTTCTCTAAGACCAACGCTCTGATACCAACTGAAATGTCCCGTTCTTATTGATTAAAAACGTTCCATATTAATTGATTTCGTTGCGAGGTTTTGACCTCTATATGAGACGTTTTTCAAAGACTGCATTCATTTTTAAAACAAACCATAACCTTTATTTCATAGATAAAGGTTTTAAAAAGCTTTACGTAGCTTATCAAATAATGATAATCTAAAATATCCTGTTTACACACGACCATTACATAATGGTTTACAATACAAATATGTTACAACAAAATAAGTTTCTTGAATGCAGTTTTTACACAATATCATACAAGTATGGACTCCAAATCTCGTCCTTATTTAAGTATGCGACAGCGGAAGCTCTTAATAATCACCTGAGAATAAACATGCTTAAAACGTCAACAAAAATGTTGGTGAGTTATAGGTTTAACCTATATATATCAAATCATAATAATAGACCACAAGATTTCATATTTCAATACACATCCCATACATAGAGATAAAAATCATTCATATGGTGAACACCTGGTAACCGACATTAACAAGATGCATATATAAGAATATCCCCATCATTTCGGGACACCCTTCGGATATGATATAAATTTCGAATTACTAAAGCATCCGGTACTTTGGATGGGGTTTGTTAGGCCCAATAGATCTATCTTTAGGATTCGCGTCAATTAGGGTGTCTGTTCCCTAATTCTTAGATTACCAGACTTAATAAAAAGGGGCATATTCGATTTCGATAATTCAACCATAGAATGTAGTTTCACGTACTTGTGTCTATTTTGTAAATCATTTATAAAACCTGCATGTATTCTCATCCCAAAAATATTAGATTTTAAAAGTGGGACTATAACTCACTTTCACAGATTTTTACTTCATCAGGAAGTAAGACTTGGCCACTGGTTGATTCACGAACCTATAACAATATATACATATATATCAAAGTATGTTCAAAATATATTTACAACACTTTTAATATATTTTGATGTTTTAAGTTTATTAAGTCAGCTGTCCTCGTTAGTAACCTACAACTAGTTGTCCACAGTTAGATGTACAGAAATAAATCGATAAATATTATCTTGAATCAATCCACGACCCAGTATATACGTATCTCAGTATTGATCACAACTCAAACTATATATATTTTGGAATCAACCTCAACCCTGTATAGCTAACTCCAACATTCACATATAGAGTGTCTATGGTTGTTCCGAAATATATATAGATGTGTCGACATGATAGGTCGAAATATTGTATACGTGTCTATGGTATCTCAAGATTACATAATATACAATACAAGTTGATTAAGTTATGGTTGGAATAGATTTGTTACCAATTTTCACGTAGCTAAAATGAGAAAAATTATCCAATCTTGTTTTACCCATAACTTCTTCATTTTAAATCCGTTTTGAGTGAATAAAATTGCTATGGTTTCATATTGAACTCTATTTTATGAATCTAAACAGAAAAAGTATAGGTTTATAGTCAGAAAAATAAGTTACAAGTCATTTTTGTAAAGGTAGTCATTTCAGTCGAAAGAACGACGTCTAGATGACCATTTTAGAAAACATACTTCCACTTTGAGTTTAACCATAATTTTTGGATATAGTTTCATGTTCATAATAAAAATAATTTTCTCAGAATAACAACTTTTAAATCAAAGTTTATCATAGTTTTTAATTAACTGACCCAAAACAGCCCGCGGTGTTACTACGACGGCGTAAATCTGGTTTTACGGTGTTTTTCGTGTTTCCAGGTTTTAAATCATTAAGTTAGCATATCGTATAGATATAGAACATATGTTTAGTTGATTTTAAAAGTCAAGTTAGAAGGATTAACTTTTGTTTGCGAACAAGTTTAGAATTAACTAAACTATGTTCTAGTGATTACAAGTTTAAACCTTCGAATAAGATAGCTTTATATGTATGAATCGAATGATGTTATGAACATCATTACTACCTTAAGTTCCTTGGATAAACCTACTGGAAAAGAGAAAAATGGATCTAGCTTCAACGGATCCTTGGATGGCTCGAAGTTCTTGAAGCAGAATCATGACACAAAAACAAGTTCAAGTAAGATCATCACTTGAAATAAGATTCTTATAGTTATAGAAATTGAACCAAAGTTTGAATATGATTATTACCTTGTATTAGAATGATAACCTACTGTAAGAAACAAAGATTTCTTGAGGTTGGATGATCACCTTACAAGATTGGAAGTGAGCTAGCAAACTTGAAAGTATTCTTGATTTTATGTAACTAGAACTTGTAGAATTTATGAAGAACACTTAGAACTTGAAGATAGAACTTGAGAGAGATCAATTAGATGAAGAAAATTGAAGAATGAAAGTGTTTGTAGGTGTTTTTGGTCGTTGGTGTATGGATTAGATATAAAGGATATGTAATTTTGTTTTCATGTAAATAAGTCATGAATGATTACTCATATTTTTGTAATTTTATGAGATATTTCATGCTAGTTGCTAAATGATGGTTCCCACATGTGTTAGGTGACTTACATGGGCTGCTAAGAGCTGATCATTGGAGTGTATATACCAATAGTACATACATCTAAAAGCTGTGTATTGTACGAGTACGAATACGGGTGCATACGAGTAGAATTGTTGATGAAACTGAACGAGGATGTAATTGTAAGCATTTTTGTTAAGTAGAAGTATTTTGATAAGTGTATTGAAGTCTTTCAAAAGTGTATAAATACATATTAAAACACTACATGTATATAGATTTTAACTGAGTCGTTAAGTCATCGTTAGTCGTTACATGTAAGTGTTGTTTTGAAACCTTTAGGTTAACGATCTTGTTAAATGTTGTTAACCCAATGTTTATAATATCAAATGAGATTTTAAATTATTATATTATCATGTATAAATATCTCTTAATATGATATATATATATACATTAAATGTCTTTACAACGATAATCGTTACATATATGTCTCGTTTAAAAATCATTAAGTTAGTAGTCTTGTTTTTACATATGTAGTTCATTGTTAATATACTTAATGATATGTTTACTTATCATAGTATCATGTTAACTATATATATATCCATATATATGTCATCATATAGTTTTTACAAGTTTTAACATTCGTGAATCACCGGTCAACTTGGGTGGTCAATTGTCTATATGAAACATATTTCAATTAATCAAGTCTTAACAAGTTTGATTGCTTAACATGTTGGAAACATTTAATCATGTAAATATCAATCTCAATTAATATATATAAACATGGAAAAGTTCGGGTCACTACAGGTCGCGGCGCGGCATTTGCCGTGTTTGGCTTCTGACCCACATGGTCAAATTTCGAAAAATGTTTGCTATGCTACGCACCTCCGATTCATATGTAACTTGTTCTAACATGCTTATATATGAATAAAAACCTCAGAAAAATAGTTCGGGACCCGACCCAAACGTGTTGACTTTTTCGTTGACTTTGACTTGACCAAAGTTGACTTTTGTCCAAACTTAATCAGATACTTATGCAATCATTCTAACATGCTTTTATACTTGTACCTTGCATGAAACTTGACAATTTGATTCACATGCTATAATAATCGAGTCGTAACGAGCCATAGGACTAATTGAACACTTTGACCAATCGTGTTTACCGTTATTGATACGACCTTCTTGTTTAGGTCAAGACTAGCATTCATCCTTGCACACGTTTACTTTGTGAAGTACATTTATACTCGTGCACTCGAGGTGAGATCATAGTCCCATCTTTCAACAACTTTTATACTTTAAATCATGGGATGAGAAACATATACAGTTTTATACTACATACTTTTATGCTTTGAACACAAGTACAAAAACAAACATTCCACGGCGAGTTAGAACAAAAAGCCTCAATTCAATTATCATTAGTTACACTTGCAGGGTGTAAGCGAGAACTTATATTATGCGATCACATGGGCTTGACGAGCCTCATTCAGACGGTTCGCTACCGTTAGCGGATGAAATATATTTTCGGATTTTGTGTATGTTCTAACACTATGTAACAAGGTACAAAACAATTAAGTCTTGATAATTGGGTGCTCGCGATCATACTTTTGGAATGCAAACGATTCAGATAATCAACGTTATGGAAATACAAAATCTTGTGGTTCAAAACCAACGTTTACAAACACGTATGATTTCACCAACGTTTTTCGTTGACAGTTTTCTATATGTTTCTCAGGTTCATGATTGGCTATTTGATATATGCTTTCGCGTACACTCCTACTTGCTTGGGGTTAAGCATATATGCATACACTTTGATTACTTGCTTGGAGTCAAGCATACATGCATACGCTAGTGATAGCACCTTTGAATTCAAACAAATGTTTACATATATATTTACGCTATGTATAGCAACCGTGATTTTCAACTTATTATGTTGCAAAGTTATCTCAACTATACATTACTACTTTTGTAAACTTAAACTTGTTGTCGATCCGTTTTGTAAACTAAATTTTAAAAGTCTTGTACATTTCAAATGAATGCGACATAATTTTGGTCAAGTGTGTCTCATATAGGGACTACGACCACGTAACGGGACCTAAGTTAGCGGCGCCGTCAATGACGATTTTGTCAGGTCGCCACAGATGGTATCAGAGCGTTGGTTGTAGGGAACTAGAATATGTATTAGTGTGTCTGACAGAGTCCTTAGGACGCATTAGTGAATCTAGACTACAACTGGATAGTTAGCCATTGCATTCTGACATACATTTGCTATAGATAGCACTTACTTGACTACTTGTGCATTATACTTGAATCATTCTTAGGCAAACTTCTTAATGGTACCAAGTTTTCATCATACGAATCTGTAATCTACCACCTTCGGGTAACACTTGTAAACTTAAGATTCATACGCGTAAGGACGACGACGACTTTATTAGTCATACTTGTTCGGGAACTCTGTTTCCCAGATTGTTATTCGCCACCGTTTCAACTTACTATCGGTGTCACACCGGTGTTCCTTACTATCTACCACTTCTTGTTACTACCATCACTACTCTAGGTGAGTATCGTCATTGCTAATTATCACTACGGTTACGTACTATTCGTTATCATGATTCGTTACACTTCTTGTACCAGAATACATTATTGTTTGACTTGAACCACATTGACGTGAAAAATCATTTATACACTTCCCTCAGGGAACACTTCTTTAGAGTTGCACTAATTCTTTCGATTCAATACGAGTCACGTTAGAGACGTCGTTACACTTGGTTCATTTTAAATCTTCACGATTACACGAACTTGATTCTATGGAGCAATGTGGGAATGGAGGTATGAGTTGGCATAATAGAACGACACTCGATCAATTTGGTTATATTATGGTAAGTCATACCAAAGTTCTAATGACTCGTGATGGTGATTGGACTTGATCAACCTAATCACCACCATGTGCCATGTACATGACTTCATTTTTCTTGTTTGAACATCCGACAACTCCGAGAATACTGATAACAACCATACCCGGGACACATCGTCGATTATTGTAGAACCATATTTATGCTTCCGAATGAATGACAAATTCTTTCGACTTCAAACATATGATACACGTGTATACTATCTCGTTTTCGCACAGTTTTATCGACGAACTACAACGTGCTTGATATGCTCGCATCGAGGCGGAAACTTCTCTCGCATTACACTAGTACTTCCGTATAAGGAAATCCTTTATCTAAATTCTCAATGGAGAGAGAGACTCTTCACATTATACTAGTATTCACCACGAGGGAGAATAGTCCTAACGAACGTTTTCGAAAACCGATAAATCTTCAGCGGCGCGAAATTCTTGAGAAACATAAACTTGTTCCAACAAATGTTTTCAAGTCCTAACAAACTTGTTTAAATATATCATAAAGAACTGTACCTCGTTTCGGATCGAGATCCTCGTTTCACTTCTAGATTTCGGAGTGCCTTACAAAAAGCCTCGGGACCACGTTTAAACAGGAGTACAACACATCAACCACATCCCGAAGGACCAAACAAACATACGATTCAAACCTTGGAAACCATAATACGAGTTCGTGTTATCGACTTCAAATTTACTTGAGGAAAAGTACTTGCCTTTAGTCAAATTCTCCTACTACAAAATTTTCTTTCGTGTATTAACGCCGCACCTTTTCGAAACTTTATATGACCGCAATTATCGTTCTACAATTTGTTGGGCCGACGTAGGCAACAATCAAACCACCGGAATCGAACTCATTCATGAAATAACCGTTAAGATCGTTCAAATCTAAGAGAGGCCCAAGACGGCCCGTAGTCGCCAAAAGAGCCATGCAAATGTTAGACGTAAACCTCTCGAATTCCAAGTGGGAAACCGCGTAACGTTAAAAGTCGCGCCTTGAAAAGGTGAAATCCGTTTTGAGAAAAGTAGAAAGCTAAATCCGCGATATTTTGATCCTTTTAAAATCTTGGGGCGTATTGGACCCGTTGCTTACCGTTTCGAACTCCCAACTCAATCGAAATTCCGTTCATCCTACATTCCATATATCAAACTTGAGGAAGTGTCTTGCCGAACAAGAACTTGTTTTTTTTTTTTTTTTGATGAACTTACTATTGATGACAAACTCCACTTTGTAGGAGGACCGGTTGAAATTATGGATCGTGAAAACCAAACTCTAAAATAACGTAAAACCCCGACTGTCAAAGTTCGTTGAAATGCCCAAGGAAGTACCTTCACTTATTCGTAGAATTTGCAACTCGAGGTTTCGAAGAAGAAACAACTACTACTTCCAACTAAATTTCGGGACAAAATTTCTTTTAAGGTGTAGGTAATGTAACATCCCGCATTTTTCCGTTAAATTTATTTTAACACCGTCTTTTTTTTATAGATAATATCTTCCGTTATCTAAATTCGTACCTTTCGTTGACTAATGTTCATAATATTCCCGTTAATTAATTATAACATCACTCGTTTACTCGAGCGTTTTTAAAATATTCGTTTGGTTAATTCCCGCACCCGCTTTGAAACTTGAGGGACCAAAGTTGCCAAGTGGGCAAAGTGGTGACTATGTCAACTAGTCAACCACTTCACCACCACCACTCATTCAACCTCATCTTTCTTTTTCTTACTTATCTATTTCTCTTTATCTCAAGAACACACACAAACACCCAATTCAATCATTCATCATCTAAATTCGATCTAGGAGGCCAACATCAAAACAAATTACATATTCGTGATCCTCTCTTCATCCTCTACATTTTGGTACCAATTTCATCTCGTTTGGGTAACATTTCTAAAACACTAGATTTCTCTAAATTCGTTTTATATACTTGAAATGGTGTTAGTTAGTGTCTATGGCTCAAGTATAACATGAATATATGTTTTGTTTGCTCGATTTGTTGTTTTGGAGTAACTAGCATGAACTTGAAAGTGGGTGTGCTTCATCTTTGATTTTGGATGAGTTAATGTTGTTAAATTGTAAAAGTTCATGTTTTAATTGTGTTACTAGTATCACTAGCTTCGTTTTGATGCGTAGGTTAATTAAGAAAACTTCAAACACATGATTATTGATTTTTGTGAACTTTGGTTAGGGTTTGATAGACTTAAAACGAACTTTCGATGTTTTGAATGACATGAAATGTTATTAGTAAGTGTTTAGTTGTAATGTATGTTTCATTACCTTCAAAACGGCATATCATGTGTGAATTGGATTCCCGAATTTTAAAATGCATTTTGTGAACTTGAAACTTTGAAAATAAACCTTTAATGATCACTTGACGAGATTTCGGTTATCGTAATTGATGTTTTTACTTGATGAAAAGTGGTTAGTTGTATTCCTTATCAAAAGAACTTTCCAACGATATAAGATACGTATTCTAAGTGTTTACGGTTTGTGTTTTGTGCTAAATTGAATTTTGGATCAAGACTTGAACAATTGAAACTGACCAGTCACCAGACCACCTTAAGTGTCGCAGCGCGGCCCTCCTTGGTCGCGGCGCGGCATTTGCCGTGTTTGGCTTCTGACCTACATGGTCAAATTTCGAAAAATGTTTGCTATGCTACGCACCTCCGATTCACGTGTAACTTGTTCTAACATGCTTATATATGAATAAAAACCTCAGAAAAATAGTTCGAGACCCGACCCGAACGTGTTGACTTTTTCGTTGACTTTGACTTGACCAAAGTTGACATTTGTCTAAACTTAATCAGATACTTATGCAATCATTCTAACATGCTTTTATACTTGTACCTTGCATGAAACTTGACAATTTGATTCACATACTATAATAATCGAGTCGTAACGAGCCATAGGACTAATTGAACACTTTGACCAATCGTGTTTACCGTTATTGATACGACCTACTTGTTTAGGTCAAGACTAGCATTCGTCCTTGCACACGTTTACTTTGTGAAGTACATTTATACTCGTGCACTCGAGGTGAGATCATAGTCCCATCTTTCAACAACTTTTATACTTTAAATCATGGGATAAGAAACATATATAGTTTTATACTACATACTTTTATGCTTTGAACACAAGTACGAAAACAAACATTCCACAGCGAGTTAGAACAAAAAGCCTCAATTCAATTATCATTAGTTACACTTACAGGGTGTAAGCGAGAACTTATATTATGTGATCACATGGGCTTGACGAGCCTCATTCGGACGGTTCGCTACCGTTAGCGAATGAAATATATTTTCGGGTTTAGTGTATGTTCTAACACTACGTAACAGGGTATAAAACAGTTAAGTCTTGATAATTGGGTGCTCGCGATCATACTTTTAGAATGCAAACGATTCAGATAATCAACATTATGGAAATACAAAATCTTGTGGTTCAAAAACAACGTTTACAAACACCTATGATTTCACCAACATTTTTCGTTGACAGTTTTCTATATGTTTCTCAGGTTCATGATTGGCTATTTGATACATGCTTCCGCGTACACTCCTACTTGCTTGGGGTCAAGCATACATGCATACACTTTGATTACTTGCTTGGAATCAAGCATACATGCATACGCTAGTGATAGCACCTTTGGATTCAAACAAATGTTTACATATATATTTATGCTATGTATAGCAACTGTGATTTTCAACTTATTATGTCGCAAAGTTATCTCAACTATACATTACTACTTTTGTAAACTTAAACTTGTTGTCGATCCGTTTTGTAAACTAAATTTTGCAAGTCTTGTACGTTTCAAATGAATGCGACATAATTTTGGTCAAACGTGTCTCATATAGGGACTACGACCATGTAACGGGACCTAAGTTAGCGGCGCCGTCAATGACGATTTTTTCGGGTCGCCACACAAGGTTGGCCTCGGATTCACGAACCTATATTAATTATATATATATATATATATATATATATATATATATATATATATATATATATATATATATATATATATATATATATATATATATATATATATATATATATATATATATATATATATATATATATGTGTGTGTGTGTGTGTGTTGGTCAAAATTTGTCTAACAATTTAGTTTAGGTCATAGTGTATCACAATTCTAATGCTCGAGACTAATATGCAAAAGTCAACAAAAGTCAATTTGACTCAAAATAATTTCCAAAAATCTATACATGATTAATATATAGTTTAAATATCATCATTTTATATTTTTAAATAATTTTAAAAGATTTATTAGAGTAAATAATATAATTCATTTATTAATAAATAAAATTTTGTATTAAAATTTATATAATAAAATATCCTTTTATATATATTAAGTAATAAAATTTATAGAATTCATTTAATATTATAAAGATAATATGATAGGTATTATTAAAGTAATTTTATTACACGTAGTAAAATATGTTTGTATCACATATTTATTTGATAAAATAATATCTATAATAATAGTAAGTAAAAGTTGTATTATTTTGTAATAATAATTATATTATTCTATTAATAAAAAAATATCAATATTTATAATTACTAAGATGACATTAAGATAAAATGATAATTCTAATTATGATAACTTTAATAATTACGATACTTTTTAATATAATAATTCTATTTAAAATGATAATAATGATATTTTATAATAATAATGACATTTCTATTAAAATGATAATTTTTGTTAAAATGATAGTTTTAATACTAACGATACTTTTAATAATAATAGTAATGATAAAAATAATAAGAACGATAATTTTATCTAAATCAATATCTTATAATATTTTAATTTCATCATGATACTCTTATTCATTATTTTCTAATCGTTTTATTTAATAGCTTTTATTCGTCTTTTATATCGCGTTCATTTTAATAATAATAATAATAGTAATCATAATAACTAAGTATTACTAATATTAGTTTTAATTATAATAATACTAATAATAATAAATATTATGATAATATTAATACTAATAACTATTTTAATGATAATAATAATAATAATATTAATTATAACTTTAACCATAATAACGGTAGTAATAATAATAAAATAACAATTTTTAATGATAATACTTTCTATGGATAATGATAATAATGATGATCATAATAATAATGATATTAGTAATAATAATAATAATAATAATAATAATAATAATAATAATAATAATAATAATAATAATAATAATAATAATAATAATAATAATAATAATAATAATTAGATAAAAACTGGAACGACGATAATAACGATGATAATACTAATTATTTTTACAAAAATTCAATTGACTATAACTTCTAATCCGTTCATCGAAACTATTCGATATCTAAATGAAAAGTTCTTAATTTTTCGCTAGCTTTCCAACGACATGCATATCTTATACCTTATCTCAACCGCATATTTAACTAATTCAAGATTCAACATAACCTATCTAACGACAATATCAAAAGTACAAGCATGCATAATCCTATATACTCGAGCACTAGTTAGGGACACACTATTAATATGTAAAAATTAAATTATGAGTACTTACGTATCAATATTGAGATTCAATATTGCAGGAAAGGTACGTAAATGCAACGGAGATGATAAACACTAGATTGACCTCACGAGCATACCCATGAACCATACCCATCACCTCCATAGCTATAACTCATAATTTCCTTAGCTCTATCCTACTTGAAAAACTCATTTTGAAATCACGTGGGCAGAACCTCATCGTAATATTTTGTGTATAATACATAATAATAATACTACTAATAATAATAAGATTAGTAAAAATATTAATCTTGATTATTAATAATAATAATAATTATTATTATTATACAGAGGGAGTGTGATAGATATATGAATATGTGTGTGTGTACCGAATGATTTCGTCGAACATTTAAAGACTTGACCACTCTCACCAAGCCATGCGATCTCATGGTTGTTGTGGGGAGAGTCCATGCGATCGCATGGTGCTCCATTCCAGCTGGTATCCACATATAATCTTGCCGACACTTGATTTATTTATTTAATATATATTTATTTAATTTATATAATTAATCATATATTATATTATATTTACGTGCGTAGTAAAAAAATGTAATTTTTGTTCAAATGACTCGTACGTTGCCACTCGACTCATGTACCACTTTCGGTTTTTTTGAACGCATTTTCGTACAATTAGAAAACTAGCCTTTTACGTTACGCGACGTGTACCTTTTATAAAAATTAGACTTTAACGCCGGTGAATCATATTATAATAAATGTAACTTATATATTTGAGTGTTGTGGTCATTTGCTTCTATAAATCAGGGGCTCGCTATTTATTAAAATACGTACAATAATATCGAAACGTTTTAAATTATACATTAACGCGTTTGTAAAATATATATATATTCTTACTTCAAAATATAATTTTGTATATCTTATAATTGAAATATCTATCTAATTATATTTCAAAGTTCAAAATGTTTAAGTAATAGAAAATATCATGCCGTATCACGTTTTATATGTAATTTATAATGCAAGCTTTAATTAGTTCCTTAAAACTAATGAACAATTTATCTTATAAAACGTTTCACTAATAAAATTCTTTAAAAATTGTTTTTGTACGTTTGAAACAATATTAAATAAATATGAAAACTTTATTTTCCAAAACTAAGTATTTTTAAGAATTATTTTACTAAAAAAATTATATTAATAGAGGTTGTTATATCGTAAAACATTTTAGAGAAATAAAATTAAATATACTTTTCATAGGTTTCAAGTTCTTAACGTTTGTTGGTGCAACATGGTATAAAGTCTAAAGGTTATATAAACGTACAAAATCACCTTAATGTAAAATGTTGATACCCATTGTCTAAGTTATTTACATTCCACATTCCAACATTAAAATGATAATCATAATAGTTATCTTATTAATATCGCGAGGAAAATGTTGTAAGGTATGAATTAAAAATCAAATAAGAATCTTCACTAACTCTTGTCTAGTTCTCATTAGTTGATACTTTGTTCTTATTTGTAAAATCACTTTACAATTTTCCGAATATGGTTAAAAAGGAAAGGTTTCTTAAATCAAAGTGGACCTCCTAATAGGGACTCGTAGCCATAATCTAATGTATCTGATAATTCAATCATTTGATATTATCTTTTAATTCCGTCGATAATTATTTTAAATATATTTTAAAACAAATACGTTCATGTAAAGTATTATACGTCTAATACTTTGTTAACGTTTTCAAGTTATAATAGATACATATATACATATATAATCATATCCGTTCCTATAATGGTTCGTGAATCTTTGGAATTTGGTCGAGGTTAAATGAATGTATGAACACAGTTTAAAATTCTTGAGATTCAACTTAATAAACTTTGCTTATCGTGTCGAGAATATATAAAGATTAAAGTTTAAATTTGTTCAGAAAATTCCGGTTCGTCACATAACCACCCCCGCTGAGATCCTCATCTCGCAGGGGGTTATTCACGGTACTCCGGACCGAAGAGTTAAACTCAGTTGACCCTTAAATCCCCCTTCTTTGTTGTCTAGCATGGACCGAACCCGACCCGAATATTCTATGCTTGATCAACCTTGTAGTCCTTTACAACATCAACAAACCCAAAACCTAACACAGCTCGATGAGTTTGAAAACAACAAATAGGCAAGTCTTTAAAAACCCTAGTAGCAGGATTCCATGACAAAATAACTGAACAAACCGGCAAAATACTCAGACAAATCAACCCGTTACAGCTTCCACAAACATGTAATTGGTCCAAAACGTCAATTTCAATTGGGATTTTAATTGATTTGTAAGAAGAATCAGATAACATCAAACCAACGGTCTGATTAGATGTGGAAGTTGGGGTGGTGGATTTTTCAGGTGTAAACACGAAAGATGAATCTGAGATAGTCGATTGATTTTGAAAATGTTTGGAGATGAAATTAGGGTTTTGAAAGAGGCCATACCATGATTTGCAAACCGATTTGAAACGGAGGATGTAACTAGTAGGAACACGTGACAGGATATCAACGATTACGTCTGCAGGCAGCTCTTTCGACATCGAAATTCTTCGATAAATTTAGTGTTTCTGATCAACTGTTTTTGTATGTTACTCGCTGAGCGGAGTGTAAGTGTATGTATAAATTAATTAGGGTTTCTTGTACACGTTTGAAGAAGAAATGGTATGGAGTAAACGACTAATTACCTTCTTATTATCTTCTGTTGATGAAGAACTTGAGGTAGATTCTATTGATATTGATCCTAGCCTGGAATCGAATTGTCGACTGGGAACCACCATCGCTTAACTCAGAAAAATAGTACGAAGGCTTAAATTCATGCTCTGGGCCGGACTTTGTTCTCCCTTCTTCATTGGGCCCATTGGATGCGGTGCTCAATAGTGGGGTTACTAGTGGACCGAAGTAGTGGCTGGCCAAAAGTCAAATTTGATTCGAATCCGTGGCGTCAAAATTTGACAAATTCAGTGGTAAAATGCCTATCGTTTTGGAATCAAGCGTAAATGTCGAGGTCGAGTCTTTTGCGACTTTCAACAAGATGATGGATACTATAGAGGGCGTTCAAAAAAGAATTGTCATAAATTTTATTGACCTGACGACCGCTTCGTTGCAAGTTAAAAGGAAAAAAAGGAACATTTAGTGGTAGCTCAGCTGGTAGTGGTCTGCCTCTCTTAGCGAGAGGTCGGGAGTTCGACTCTGATGGGCTGCAACATTGCACTCAAAGTTATCCCTGACCTGAAGTATCTACCCATGTCGCCTTTCGCTTAGTGTGAGGGTAGCGGGGATGGGTGTTTTACCGACCACACCCTCGGATTGGTCCAGTTTTCCTCCATGGCAGTAGTTGGGGGCGGGTTATACAACTACGGGAGATGAACGCGTATGTGGTTAAGTCCCCTTGGGTGATCTCATACGATCAATAGGAGAAGTATGCAATTCTTTAAATACCCTGGTAGAAGGATTCCATAACAAAATAATCGAACCAAACGGAAGGTTACTCAAACAAATCAACCCGTTACAGCTCCCGCAAACATCTAACGGTTTGAAAACGTCAATTTCAAATGGGATTCTAATGGATTTGTAAGAAGAATCAGATAAGATCATGTGGAAGTTGGTGTGGTGCATTTTTCAAGTGTAAAAATGAAATATGGATCTGAAATGGTGGATTGATTTTGGAAAGAAATTACGGTTTTGAAAGAGGGCATATCATGATTATGGATGATGTATCTGGTTGAAACACGCGACATGATATCATCGATTACGTCTGCAAGCAGCTCTTTTGACATGGAAATTCTTTGATAGATAGGGTTTCTAAGCAACTATTTTTGTTGTTGAGATGAATGGAGAGTATGTATTTATTATTTAGGGTTTCTTTGTTTAAAAAGAAATAGTACGGGAGTCAATAGTAATTACTCATTTTTTCGGCAAAAAATAATCTATAATTTATCTATAACCTATAATAACATGTTATAAATCGTGAAGCATAATCGTGAAGCTTTTTGCTGACGTGTCAATCCTTAATCAGCTCTTAATCTTTTTTGCTCACGTGTTAATTCGTAAATTAATCTCAATTAATACTAATTAACCTATCTAATATACACGTTGTCAGTTTCATCCAGCGGTTTCCGCACAAAATTATTAGGATTTCAAAAGAAACCAAACAATATCGAAAAACATAGCCACTTGATCGACAGTTTCATGTGTGTTTCCTGATTAGGGTTTACCAAACTTAATCTTCTGCAATTCTCATCTTCGGCATCGAGTTTATATCATCAAAACATATGCTTCAATCAAAACATTCTGCATCCGCTTATAACATGTTTCTCATTTAATTAGTTTTCTCTACATACAAGATCCACACCTTTCTTCAATCTGGCAATTAAATCGAATCTCAAACATCCGCTTCAATTACTTTTTTATTATTTATAATCCTTATCTTTATCTTAGGTTACGCTCTCGGTAATTCTTTTGTTATACTATTATTTTCGAATTACGATTGTCTAATATTTATAATTTTGTATATAGCGTTGAAGCTAGCTGCGATTTTGTAGCCCAACATGGGACATTGCTCACATTTAAAAGTAGCAGCAGGAGCATTTCATGACTAATCGAATACGACCCCGTATTAAAAAAGATCGATTCATAAATCATTAAGAATTTAATTTCACTTGACTTACCATTGATCTTATACCCATCACCACTCTGCCTTCGCATGCTTGTAGAGAAATTGCTATCCAAAAAGTAACTAGCAGTAGCCACCGTTCCTCGTGAAGGTAGTGGGTGTTCCATGAGGCGATCATCATGGCTTTGAGGCGTTGTTGGGTTGCTCGTCATCCGCCATAGACTTCATAATCTCGTCGAATTTAATCATTTCTTCTTTGTATGTCAACTTTTTTGCACCAATTTGCAACCCGTTTGCCTTGTTTTTCTTTAAGGCATGGCTGACTATGTGATTAATTTCACTTATTGTATCAAAGAGATCGAATGTATCAGGTACTTCATCAATCCATTTGCTTGTTTTAGGAGTGGTGAGATTTTGTTTTCTGCGGCCTTAGGCCGGACAAATGGGGCTTCGGATCCAGTTGGTTTCGTACATCTTGATCGTATTAATTCGCAATCTGCTTGACAATCATTACCGAAACACTGAACGTAGGGTATTTCAGTTGAGCTTGTTGTTGCTTTTTGATCGATAGAAGGGCTGCAGGTGGTTTTTGTCTTTGAGGAGTTTTTGGATTACCGCATTAGGTGGGGTTTTCTCCTAAATTTTGTTATTTGTTATGGGAGATAATACTCACACATTCCATTTTAGTTCATACACACTAACTTACTATTATATCCTTACTTTACAATAATGTAGGTTCAACTCCCTAGATAAACTTAGGCATATAATTGTAAGTTTTATAATAAAAAATGTGTATGTATCAAAAACTGGTGTGTGAGTATCACCTCTATTTTTGTTATATGTTGGAGTTGTTGGAACTTACGCATTGAACTCTTATATTTTTGGGCCTAAAGTGATGGGTATTGGGCTGGAAATATCTATGCCACCTACTGGTGGGCCAGTAATTGTCAATGTTGATGGGTCGAATATAGACCGATGGGGGACGTAGAAATTTCCCTTAATTGTTCGGAAGCCTGAAATAGCTTTCTCGGGAACCTATGTCGGGGTATTCAATCCCATGATACTCAAGTAGCAGGACGTCGTATCCCATGGTTTCTATCAATACATCGTATAGCGGGTCTAGGCTTGAAGTTACACCAAAAATGGAATAGGACAATCATTCGAAGATGAGAAAGGAAAATAAGGGTGTTATGACATCTATCTATATGACCAAGATGACCATCTCACGAGTTGGATTTGAACCAATATAAAGCTACTATTCTTTAGTAGATCTATAATCCCCTCATTATAGTCCTCCTAAAATCAATAGCATTTGATTGGGTTTAATGATGGGTCATTGATTACTATGAATGGGCGGTTGAAGTAGCTCTTTGGATTAACGATGTGGATAGTGGGCCTAGTGCCCCTGATGGGTCGAGGCTTTCTCCAGTGCCAAGACCTTCTTTGCGCTTACTAGGAATAATTCGGTGCCTAGTCTGGGATTGAGTCTCAATAAGCGGTTGATGTGGGTGGGTTGAAGAGGAAGGTTGTTATGTTTGCTTTGGGAAGCATTGACTATTTTTCTCTTATTGATGAGGAGGACCAGATGTTGGAAGTTCTTCGAATCCTTACGAAGATTTTTTTCGAGAAAATTCTTAACCCTCTTACGGTTGAATGAGAAACTTGTAGGTTCTTCTAAGGCGTTCAATTTAGGCTTTCCATAGTTTTTCTTTTATGAGTCTCCTTCAGGGAAGTAGGTGACCCTTATAAAGGCTGTCGGGAATGTCTCGAAGTCGGGAGTAAGAGGGAACAAGGCCTCGATTGTCGCATAAGCTCTTGGACGTCCTTGATGTGGTTTGGCTTGCTTGGTGTGATTGTTTTCATTTCTATGTTGTTACCCTTCTTTTGTTTGTAATTTCCTTGTCGGTTTGTTTAGTTTCTTGTTTTTACTTTGGTTGGGTGTAGTGTTTTGATTTGGTTGTTTAATCAGTTGCTCGGTTTGTATGTTTAGATTAGTTCTGCTCTCCCTTAGATAGTTTTTAATGTTTTTGAAGTTTAGATTTTGCTTTCTAAAGTCGAAGCATGTCGGAGCTCTGTATTGTATTGTTGTTTTGATCGGTTCTTTCATCTTTTAAATAATGAAAGTCATTGGTTATAAATTGTAAGTTTTTTTGGGGAAAAAACACTAATCAAACCATGTTACACACTTACAAAAATATGTTCAGTAACACATAACACAAACAATTTAAACCCAAAAGTCCAAAAGATAGTATAATTTTGCATTGAACAAATTCGAATACAATAAATAGTAGAGTTCATCTTCTATCTACATAAATAATAAAAAGAAACGAGTTGCTTATCTTTACAAGCATATATTGAATTAAGAAATGTCTTTTAAAAGTCAGCATAATTAATAGTTTCTGGTGCACACCAAACCGAAACCCTTCAGCTGGAATCAATCGACAACCTATTCTTGGCCACTAATCGAATTTCAGTTGGTAGTCATATGGATCCAAAGAGAAGTAAACATCCACAAACGAACCTGGACAAATCAACCCTTCAAGCTCTACCACATACCTACTAAACATATCAAAGTTCTCCTGAGTTACCGAGAACTCTCCAAAATATCCGGTCGAGTTATCCCCGAGTTCGAATTCTCCAACCATGATCATGAAAAAGTAATGACTTAGCTGTGTCTTGTGAATCCAGAACCATCAAGTTTGATGGAAAAGTAAAACCTTTAGCAAACATCACATACCACGAAAAAATAGTAGCAATGTAGAGGGGCAAAAATGAGAACATTGCAATTACTTTTGTAAAAATCCAAATTAATCCCTTCCTGAAAGAAGGCAGATTAAATTTTCCAAAATCCTTTGATTAATCGATTAACCCCGGTCAACTATTAGTGTTAAACTTCTTGTTGCATCCAACATGGATCCGAACTCTCAACATACATCGACCATGACATGAAGTCTCGTGTGCATCCACCATGGCATCAACTCCCAATATGCATCAACCATGGCATTGGCATCGATTGTCGTATGCATCTAGACTCTTCGGTGACCAAATGTTTTAGGTTTAAATTTGCAGATTTTGCATTTGGATTATAAACATTTATATTGGTGTTGTTACAATATGTAATTTTAACAAATGGCAATGCGTATCTAATTTCACCTTGTATATAATGAATTTCGTTTAAATTGCATCTAATCTAATTTGTAGACAAGAAATAAAATTCAGTTATTTTTGATATCCATGCTTCCTTAGTAATGAGAAGAGAACTTAAAAGGACGGAAATATCCTGATGTGAGTAGCACATGTGACTCACCTCCCCCATACACCACTCATGTGGTATTGGGTTTTGTTGTTGTTGTTGTTGTTGTTGTTGTTGAGTAGCACATGTGAGAATTTAACAGAATATGACTAATGATCGTTAGCGTTTGGACCAATCACACAACATTTGCAAACATTGGAGATATTTGCGTCAAAATTATACTCCGTAGCCAATAAGTGCAACTTTGAACAAACTAGATAGCTTAATTTCTGTCTGTATGTATAATAATCGATACAGAATAGAGATAGATAGTGAAGTAACTTAACTGAAAAACCCTAAATGATGAAGGGTGATGAAGACCACGGAGAAGACAGATTAAGTGCGTTACCAGATATTTTAATTATTTATATTCTGTTACGTATACCAAACACAACCCTAACTCAAACCACCATTACAACTATCACTCTCTCCAAACGATGGTTAGCTCTTTGGACTGAATTTTATAATTTTATATTTCAAAACCCAAACGATGGTTAGCTAGGATATTGTAATGGCTATACGCTGCTCGATATTACTTCGAATAGTGTTAAGAAGTTGGTGGTTACTGGATATGGTGATTGTAAAGCTGATGAGCATCCAGATCCAGATCCAGATATGCTTAAAATCAATGCTCCATATATTTTGTCACTTAAGATCGGTGGTTATTTATTGGTGTCGAATATTTTGTTGTTGAATGTGTCTTCTTTAGTAGAAGTTAACTTAAACTTCAACAAGTGTGAGAATGGTGCAACAATCGATGAAAACATGTCTGGACTAATTAGCAGTCTTTTCCATGTCAAGGAGTTCAGTATTGGGATTTTATGTAATAAGGTAAAATTACTACCTTTCTTCATGGATATGTTCAAATAGTTCACATACTCCAAACTTCTAATTTAAATTTTCTATTGAAATATTGATCATCTTTAATTTTGACCAAGTTTGACTCTTTTGATGTGCTAAATCGGACTTTGACCAACTAAATCCAATTTTGACTTATTGACCGGGGTTAACCGGATTTTGGAAAATCTAATCGGCCTACTTCTAAAAAGGGACTAATCGGGATTCTTACAACAATGATTCCAATGTTCTCATTTAACCATCCAAGGTAGCCCAGTTGTTGAGGCCCTGATCTCCTTGCAATTTAAGGTGGCTAGGGAAGGGTTGAAAACAGCCAGAGAGTAATTATAGTGGGCTACGTACAGTGGAGTTTTGGGTCGGATTACTCGCCCTATCGGGAAACCTTAACAAGGAAAACCTTCTAACAATTGCAATGTTCTAATGTAGGTTATCTCCCGTTTGCAAGCTAGAGGTTTCACTTTTCCATCAAACTTGAAGGTTCTTGATTCACAAGACGTAACTAAGTCCTTAATTTGGCCTAATACTAATGTTGATTCATCTAACAACAGAGGATGGAAGGTGATTAGTTTAGTTACTTAATAGCCTTTAGAAATATGTTACTAGAATGTCATTTTTATTGTTCTAATTTGGGTTGTATAATGTTAAAATACAATGCAAATTTGGTATTAGTAGATGTATATATGAAAATATCTAGATATTAAAATGTAAAAGAAATATCTAGATATTAATGAAGAAAAATCTAGATGTTAAAATGTAAAAATCTAGATATTTTTATGTGGTAAAAATATCTAGATAATGGACAAATCTAGTGTGTAGAAGTTTCCATGGAGTAGTATAAATAAGGGTGAGGATTTCATTTGTAGTGTGTGAAGTAAGTTGTGAGAGTTGTGAGTAAGAGTGAAATAAGAAGTGAGTTGTGAAGAAGAGAAGAAGAGTGTGAGTTAGCGAAAGTAGAGAAGATAAAGCTTGTAAGTAATATTGTAATTGTAATTTAATATAAGTGTTTTTGTTAAGTTTCCCGGTCAAGCCTTAGTTTGTGTTTAAGTTCTTAGTGCACTTTTGTTATTCTTATTATATGGTCGGCTCTGCCGCCTAAGTAATACATGGTCGGTTATACCGCCTAAAGATATATGGTCGACACTGTCGCCTAAGTACATTGTGCACTAAGGATTTATAAAATTAAAGGCTAAACAACGCCAAAGTGTTGGTGTAGTGAGTCTTGTATAGTCTAGATCCTCTATAGTGGGTGTGTTAGGCTCGTCGAAGCTTCCAACAATTGGTATCAGAGCGGGTCGTTCGGGACCATTTCTAGTGGAGGAAATCGTTAAACGTTGGACGTTTACATCGGCTTGTTTTCACCAAGGCTCTAAGGAAGATTCTGTCGGAGCACAGTTAGGAACTGTGAAAGCTCATCGGTCAGGGACCAAGCTTATTGGACGTTGGACGTCATGATGGCAAATCTTGCAAGTACGAGCAGTGGAATCAAGAGTCTCAATAACCACAACTATGGTTATTGGCGGACCTGTATAGAATCCTACTTACAAGGACAGGATTTATGGGAAATAGTTGCTGGCAGTGACACAACGCCTCCACCAAAAGAAAATGCCGAAGCCTTGAGAAAATGGAACATCAAGGCCGGGAAGGCTTTATTTATATTGAAGACTACAATCGAGGAGGATCTATTGGAGCACATCCGTGACGAGAAAACACCAAAGGCAGCTTGGGAAACTTTTGAAAAATTATTTTCAAAGAAGAATGAAGCACGCCTCCAGCTCTATGAAATTGAGCTCGCGGGTATCTCACAAAGAAGTCTGTCTATTTCTCAGTATTTCACCAAGGTGAAATCAATTTGCCGTGAGATATCTCAACTTGCTCCTGAAGAGAAAGTGAGTGATGCAAGGATGAAGAGAATTATCATCCACGGATTAAGATCCGAGTATAATGGATTTATAGCCGCTGTGAGAGGATGGCCTACTCAACCATCATTAATAGAGCTGGAGAATCTATTGGCAAATCAAGAGGCATTAGCCAAGCAGATGAATGAAGTAACCGTAAAAGACGGAGAAGATGCACTCTTCACCAATAAAAAGAAAGCAACATCTCGAAGACAAGAGGCGATGAAAGAAAGTAAGACATATGGGTGGAAGGGTCACCCAAAATCAAAAGGCAACGCTTCAGGGGGAGCTCAACAAGGAAGAAGAGATCATCGCCAACAATACGGGGAAAATGATAAGAGAAAGAATGGTGAATGTTTCAATTGTGGCAAGAACGGTCATTTTGCTCGAGAATGTAGATTCCCCAGAAGGCGAACTTTCGAAGGAAATGTGGCCGCCGCAAGAGATGAGAAGAAAGAGGTCACATTCGAAGCAACCATTAATGAGGAAACATGGGATGCAGAAGCAGGACTCTCCGTTGAAGCTGACATGGATGATCAAGCTCTTGCAGCAACCTTAAAGTCAAAAATAAACTACAAAGATGATTGGATCATTGATTCTGGGTGCTCAAATCATATGACCAATGATGAGACGAAGCTGCAAGAAATGGAGGATTACAAAGGAAAGAGAGTCGTGTTGACAGCCGACAATTCAAGGTTTTCTATTTCTCACATTGGAAAGACAATAATTCCAAATGAAGGCGGCTCTCATAAGCTCCAACTCGAGAAGGTGTATCTTGTCCCTGGCCTAAAGAAGAATTTACTATCAGTACCACAATTGACAGCAGAAGGGAATTATGTGCTCTTTGGACCAGAAGATGTGTCCGTATTCAAGAGAGTGAAGGTGGTTGGCAATCCATTTATGCAAGGAAGAAGAATAGAGTCGGTCTATGTACTATCTGCTGAAACGGCATATGTCGATAAGACTCGAAAGAATGAAACGGCTGATCTTTGGCATGAACGTCTTGGGCATGTGGGCTACAACAAGTTAAAGGAGATGATGGTGAAACACATAGTAAATGGCCTTCCTCAAATTGATATCCGAACAGATACAATATGTGCTGGATGTCAATTTGGCAAAGCTCACCAATTGCCATTCAAGGAGTCAGAGCATCAGTCCAAGACACCACTAGAGCTCATACACTCAGATGTCTTCGGCCCAGTGAAACAAACATCACTTGGAGGTATGAAATATATGGTGACATTCATTGATGACTTCTCAAGATATGTGTGGGTTTACTTCATGAAGGAGAAGTCGGAGACTTTTCTGAAGTTTAAAGAGTTCAAGAACAAGGTAGAAAGTGAGCTCAATACTAAGATTCGGTGCTTACGCACAGATAATGAGGAGAATATTTATCGACTGAGTTCAATATCTATCTTGAGAAGCACAAGATTAGAAGACAATTAACTTGTCCCAATACTCCACAGCAGAATGGAGTGGTGGAACGCAAGAATCGTCACCTTGCCGAAACTTGTCAAAGTATGCTTCATGGTAAGAATGTACCAGGCAGATTTTGGGCCGAATGTATGAGGACGGCATCATACGTGATTAACAAACTCCCACAGACAAAGTTGAGATATATTTCACCATATGAAAGATTATGGAAGATCAAACCAACCGTCAACCATCTCAAAGTTTTTGGATGTGTATGCTACGTCTTCGTGCCATATCATCTACGAAGCAAATTTGAGAAGAAGGCAATTCGGTGCATTTTTGTCGGTTATGATGAATCAAGAAAAGGATGGAGATGTTGTGATCCAAATACCGGAAAGTGTCATACTTCAAGAAATGTGGTATTTGATGAAGCGTCTTCATGGTGGTCACCTCAAAAGATAGAGCTTCCAGAATCTCATGGATTAGAAGAAGTTCCAGAAGAGAAAGAAGAACATAAAGAGCACATATCGAATCCAATTAAAGAAGGAGATGGATCGTACTCTAAGGAAACAAGTCCATGGAAAACTGGGGTACATCAATCTACATCCGAAGAGGTTCGTCCAAGCCAAATGGATGCCGAGGAGCATGTGCAAGAATTACGGAGATCAACAAGGTCGAGGAAACCTAATCCGAGGTATGCCAATGCTGCTCATGTGGATGAACCAATACCTATTGAGCCTTCCACTTATGAAGAAGCAGCACAAAGTCAAGAATGGCAGAAAGCGATGGAAGAAGAAATTAATGCACTAAAAGAAAACCAGACATGGAGTTTAGTTCCAAAGCCAAAAGATGTAAAACCAATATCTTGTAAATGGGTTTACAAGGTGAAGACTCGATCAGATGGCTCCATTGAAAGGTATAAAGCTCGACTTGTTGCTAGAGGTTTTTCTCAACAATATGGGCTAGATTATGAAGAAACGTTTAGTCCAGTGGCGAAGATCACAACAATTCGAGCTCTACTAGCTTTAGCTGCTAGCAAATCTTGGAAGTTATGGCAGATGGATGTCAAGAACGCTTTCTTACATGGAGAACTTGACAAAGAAATTTATATGGAGCAACCAAGAGGCTTTGAGAACAAGTTCCATCCTGACCATGTCTGCAAATTAAAGAAAGCACTATATGGCTTGAGGCAGGCTCCAAGAGCTTGGTACGGGAAGATTGGCGAGTTCTTAGTAAAAAGTGGTTTCACAGTTGCTCCTTCAGATTCTAGTTTATTTGTAAAACAAGATCAAGAAAAACTAGCCATAGTGCTAGTATATGTGGATGACTTAATCATCACGGGAGATCACTATGAGGAGATCCAAAGAACAAGAGAGAATCTGTCTATCAGATTTCATATGAAGGAGCTTGGAGAACTCAAACATTTTCTTGGACTCGAAATAGAGCAGAAAAGAGAAGGATTATTTCTGGGACAACAGAAATATGCGCGAGATCTTTTACAAAAGTACGGAATGTTTAATTGCAAACCTATCTCAACTCCGATGGATCCGAATACAAAACTACGAGCAGATGAAGGAAAAAGTCTTCAAGATGTTACCATGTATCGAAAGATGGTCAAAAGTCTTATTTATCTCACACTAAGCCGGCCAGACATATCTTATGCAGTTGGAGTGGTTAGTCGATACATGAGCAATCCGAAGAAGCCTCACCTTGATGTTGTACGACGCATCTTAAGGTATGTTAAAGGCACTATTAACTTTGGCATTTTGTACAAGAAAACAAAAGAATGTCACGTGACTGGATATTGTGACGCTGATTACGCTGGAGACTATGATACACGACGATCAACAACTGGATACATGTTTAGTCTTGGATCGGGAGTAATATCATGGTGCAGCAAGAGACAACCAACTGTATCCTTATCAAGCACCGAAGCAGAATATCGATCGGCAGCATCAGCAACACAAGAAATTACTTGGTTGAAGCAGCTAATGGAAGATCTTCATCAATCAACAGATTATCAAGTAAAGCTTTTCTGCGATAACTTATCAGCTATACGTCTAGCAGAAAATCCAGTCTTTCATGCGAGAACAAAACATATAGAAGTGCACTATCACTATGTTCGCGAGAAGGTCCTTGAAGGGGAGATCAAGATGGTGCCAACAAAGACAGATGAACAAGTTGCAGATATATTCACCAAGAGCCTAAGTAAACCGAAGTTTACAAAATTCAGAGAAGCACTTGGAATGGTCTGCAAGACATCGTTGGAAGAAAATTTGCATTGAGGGGGAGTGTTAAAATACAATGCAAATTTGGTATTAGTAGATGTATATATGAAAATATCTAGATATTAAAATGTAAAAGAAATATCTAGATATTAATGAGGAAAAATCTAGATGTTAAAATGTAAAAATCTAGATATTTTTATGTGGTAAAAATATCTAGATAATGGACAAATCTAGTGTGTAGAAGTTTCCATGGAGTAGTATAAATAAGGGTGATGATTTCATTTGTAGTGTGTGAAGTAAGTTGTGAGAGTTGTGAGTAAGAGTGAAATAAGAAGTGAGTTGTGAAGAAGAGAAGAAGAGTGTGAGTTAGCGAAAGTAGAGAAGAGAAAGCTTGTAAGTAATATTGTAATTGTAATTTAATATAAGTGTTTTTGTTAAGTTTCCCGGTCAAGCCTTAGTTTGTGTTTAAGTTCTTAGTGCACTTTTGTTGTTCTTATTATATGGTCGGCTCTGCCGCCTAAGTAATACATGGTCGGTTATACCGCCTAAAGATATATGGTCGACACTGTCGCCTAAGTACATTGTGCACTAATGATTTATAAAATTAAAGGCTAAACAACGTCAAAGTGTTGGTGTAGTGAGTCTTGTATAGTCTAGATCCTCTATAGTGGGTGTGTTAGGCTCGTCGAAGCTTCCAACATATAACGGATCAAAAGGGTTAGGATCAGTGGCGGAACTTGAACTCAAAACAGATGGGGCGGATGCGAAAATTTAATAAATTTTTTCATTTCTAGGGGGTAAAACATTAATAAAAACTTTATTTTTTTTTAGTAAAAAATATGTTTTTTTAGTGTAAAATTTCCCCCCTTAAATCTAGGTGGGGAATATACAGCGGCGAAAACAGAAATTTTTTCCACCCGGGGCGAAATTTTTTTAAAAACGTAGCAACTATTTTGGGCAAAATTTGAAGGTTATGGGGCTAATTTTTTTTCATTGGGGTCAAAATCGAAAAAATTCAAAATTTTCACACTGAAAATTGCAAATCCACTGGGGGCGGGTGCCCCCTTGCTCCCACCTGTTTCCGCCACTGGGAATATACCCCCTTTTGGTAACACTAATGTTCGCCGCTGGTTGGGATGAATTCGATCATTTTTGGTATTTTTATGTGATGTATAAAAGCTTTCTGTAGTATAATTGAAGCCTACAATGGTGGTGATTTTGTTTGTTTCAGGGGCTATTAGTTTTTTTTTTTTTTTTTTTTTTCGAACGGCCTGGGGCTATTAGCTGATAATGCATGCAACACTTGTATTTTCATGCACTTAAATAAATATGTATTAAACTCTCACAAATAGTAATTGATGTGCGTTTTATTGCAGTATTTTCACATTAGAGAAAGGAGTACGAGTTCACTTGCTGGTCGAATAAGCGTAAAGTTACTCAAAAGTAAAACAAAAGTTAAAGATAGAATTAGTGCATTACCAGATGCTTTACTAATCGAAATTTTGTCTCGTTTACCTGAGACAAAATGCGCCATTAGAACAAGTACACTCTCTAAACGATGGATACATCTTTGGACTTACATTCCTACTCTCGTTTTCCAACGTGGCTATGGAAATGCTTTTTTAGCCTCTGACTTCTTTCCGTCTATCGACAAAACCCTAACTCAATGTCGCCAGTTGAAGCTCTATAAATTCGAACTACGTTGTTGTCATGGTTACGATATTCAGTTTGAATCACAAGTCAAGAATTGGATCTCTTATGCTCTTAATTGTAATGTTGAAGAACTTTATTTAGAATTGTTTAGTGAGGGCTCAGAAGCTGAGTTTGTGTTAGATGATTTTTTTTACATCAATTCGTGTATTACAAAATTGACTTTAGCAGGGTGTATATTTATACCCACGGGTGCAATTTGCTGGAAAAAGCTTAAGACTTTGTGTATTCATCGTGGGATTATAGATGAAGATTTGATTGAGAACATACAAAGGGGAAGTCCGATGTTGGAAACTTTGGAGTTGGAAAATTGCTCTGGTTTTATGCTGCTCAATATTACTTCAAAGAGTGTCAAGAACTTAATATTTTCAGGGTATGTGGATGTTGATGACGTGGATATTATCGAAATTAATGCCCCTAATATTCTTTCATTGAAAATATGCGGTCAATTGTTGTTATGGAAGCTTGTGTTGCTAAATGTGGCTTCTTTAGTCAATGCTCACTTAGATTATTCCTTGGATATGGATGATGATGATAATATCGAACAAGAACAGATGATGCTTAAACAACTTATACTCAGCCTTCAGCATATCAAGGAGCTCAAAATCGGGATGACTTGCTTTACGGTAAAATTACTTTTCATTCTTGGATATTCATGGTAGTTGAAATAATGATCAAGAATTAGCACTAGTAATATAAAACTATTGTTACTCTTTATAACTATCTCTCTTCATTTATAATTGTAGTAGCTCTATATTTTCTCCTCACCTTCTACTGTAATATCATTTTAATATATATCAAGAGGGAAACACTTTTTGGGGAGGGGACGTAAATTTTATTTTATTTTTTTTTTAATTTTTTTTTTACCCACATTAATTTTAGGTGAAAATATGAATATTTAAAAAAGACACTTTGTGATAAATGTTATTATTTTGATCAGAAAACGCTCGAAGAAATAACATGCATCGATAAATGTTATTCCTAATAACATTCATCGTGATGCATGTTATTCTTCGAGCGTTTTTTTTTTCCACCTTAATGGTTTTGCTTATATGTTTGAGAATCGCTAAGGTACATTTTTGATGCATACTTCCAACCTGTTTTGTGTCCTACTACTAATGATTTGTTTCATTGCAATGTTCTTTTATTGACTTTTCTTTGTTTGTAGACTTTCTTCCGTTTGGAAGCTGAAGGTTTTGAATTCCCATCAAACTTGAAGGTTCTTGATTCACTGGAAGGGATATCTGATTGGTCGGATTGGTCTGATTTAAATGATAGTGACGAGGATAGTGATCTCGATTCAATTACTAACGGAGATTGAAAGGCACTTAGATAAAAGTAATTGAAGGTGTTAAAATATCCGTCTCTTTAAAAGCTTGTTTAACTGCAAAATTTCAACTGTTGCAATTTGTGTTAAATCTTTTGCATATATCTAGTCTGTGGTTTTGTATTCGTTGTTAGAATTGTTTGATGTTCTATATTCCCTTTTAGTTTTGCGTTATTAGCAGGCTCAATTTAGCACACTTTTGTAGAATACAAATGGTATGTTTGGCCTATGGACGTTAATGATATGTTTGGGAACTAAAGCAAGTGCAAGATAAGCTAATTTTGAATGCTAGACTGAGTTGGGTGGCGATTTTGACCCATGTGCCTACGATTTTGGCACCTGAAGGCCAAATTATTTATCACTAGTTTTACCGAAACAGTATAAGGTTTTCTCAAGGTTCATGTTGAGCAGCATTTTACAAGCACTTTAACACTTGGTGATAACCCATGGTATGAACTTTGATGTTATATATGACATAGTGAAGACAATTTAATCCATTTTACCTGCTTAAAATGAGGAGTTGCGTGTTCTATCTCTAACATGTCAAATAGGATAAAAAAGTACAAACTTGGCTAATAATTAAAATGGTAGACAAGGCCAATAGTAGCCCAACATGTAATTAAATGAATACAACCTCCTAAATCGTTTTATAAATAAATTGTATGCTTATTTTTGAATTACCCTTAAATGATTTTTTTTTCCACAAATCTATACTATCTATTAAAATTTAAAATACTAATCTTATGATGTTATCATTTCAAAGTTTAACCTTATATAATCCATAAGCATTGCCACCATGTCATTTGTAGATTGTATTAGTTGATGTCATTATTAATATTTTTAACATAATTATAAATCAATTAAAATTTAATTAGAATTGTATACATAAGGGAATTGATCCGTACACCACCTTATTTTTGCTATACACCACCAAAACAATTATTTGGACATTTCTACCCTTCCTTTGAGAAGTTAAGGGGAGTTGGTGGTGAATAAAAGTAAGGGTAAAAATGTCCAAATAATTATTTTGGTGGTGTATGGCTAAAATAAGGTGGTGTACGAATCACCTCCCTAAAAAAAAACTACCTTATTCATGTAACACCCCAGCTTAACATGACCACAATATTGTCCGCTTTGCCCGCAGGCGCACTGCTTTTTCTTGGCGACCACACACGAGAAGCACTTTCCCAGGAGGTCACCCATCCCGGTAGTGCTCTCGCCCGAGCACGCTTAACTGCAGCGTACTCACACATCTGCTCTGCCTGTGGTCCCAAAACGCGTTGTGTCATTTAAGCGTGAGTATTACCTTATAATCCCATGATCACTCATGTCCGTGGGCGATATGGGATTTGCCTAGGGTGTTACAATTCATAGGCATTAAACAAATAATTTTAATCTTACATCTAATTTAAATATAGCTATAATCCATTCTACTTACTAATTCTTTAATTAAAGAGAATTTCAATTCATGTCATAAATGCAACTATAATCAAGGAATCTTATAAATTACATTTTTCTAACAAAGCTTCAATTCTCATTCAACAAAGAAACGAAAGATTCACTATCTTCGTTTCTTTAAAGTAGCCCCACACAAACCCATTAAAAAAGATATTTTTTTTTTTCAATTTTATTATATTTATTTTTAGTAAAAATATATCGAGAATTGTTTATATGGAAGTTAATAGGTGTTATGTGATGATTTTTGTTAAAGTACTTTGGTGCATATGATGGTGATTTTTATTAAATATTTTTATCAGCAAAAATTATGAATTGATTCATTTAGTAATTTAGAGTTCCTTTTCCGGTTACATCAAAACATATTACTTATATAATCTACATAAATAACTAATAACATTTGTCAACAATATCATATATTTTAAAAATTCATCTTAAATGAATATGTGATTCTACGGATCCTTCAACTAGCATTATGTTAATATTTGTTTGATGATATTATTGGAAGATATCGTCAAATAATGGTGGATCTAGCTATGCCTGACAAATGAGTCAGGTTGGGTCGGTTTGGGTAACGGGTTAAAATGATTTTAGGTTGAAATGGGTCATAGGTCAAACGGGTATTTTTTTTAACGGGTCTAAATGGGTCAGGATGGGTCAGTTTGGGTAACGGGTCGAAACGGGTCACAAGACAATTTGGTCAAATAGGTCAAACGGGTTACATCGTGTTTTTTACATTTATTACATTATTTTAGTTATTATTATTATTTATTATATTATATTATATTATATATGTATAAGAAATATTAATTAATATACATAATAAATGATATAACCATGTATGCTTTCATAAATTTTTGGCGGATGAACTTTTTATGCTCGATCCATTCACAAAACCCATTAGACCTATTTCTATTCATTGATCTTTGAGTATATACCTAATAGACATATTCTTTATTTTTTGTATAGGACTCAATAGGTTGGAGAGAAACCTATTTGGATCTTTTTTTAAGTTTTGATTTACATTGTTAAGCCTAATTTTTATCAAGACCTAATTAACCCGAAAGCATGACCAAATTGACCCAAATTTGAGAGTACGAGTCTCAATTGTCAGGTATAGATCTAACAAAAGCGAGTTTGGAAATATCACTTTCTATTTTTAATAATCAAAGACTATTTACTCGTATTATTTAATTACTGTATTATTACTATTACAATTGAGCAAAAGTGGATTACTATTGATGAATAGTAGCCCACTTCTGTAACGTCCTCCCAATAGGGTCTGGAAGGAACGTCACTAATATCAAAACATACTAACATATTATAATAAACGAGAACAATACTAAATGATGAATTTAACTTTAATGAGTACACAGCGGAAAATGAAATATCGTTACAATGACAGGAATAACAATATCGTAAATGTTCACATGCAGAAGTAATAAATGCGATATCTCTTGATCCTATGTCCAAGTAGCATCACATAAACAGTAAGTATAAGAGCTTGAATCAAACAGCACCTGAGACAAAACATGCTAAAGTGTCAACCAAAAAGGTTGAGTGAAGTTCATAGGTTTAACAAAAAGTTTGTCGTTGTTTTAGACCACAAGATTTAGTTTGTAAAGTTGATCTCCCGCAGGATCAAAAAGTTATGCCAATGCGTGATATTTAGACTAAACGTTCAAGTTTGCCCCATGACAAGTTGTGTCTGTCCTTGTCGGTTTAATTTCATTATTAAGTAATACAATGACTTGGTCAAATGTATCGGGGACTTTACTCCCGATAGGCCTATCCCCAATAATTAAGAATGCCGCAGCAATTAAAAATATCACTGTAGGGACTTAGTCGGACATAGCCGGGTATAGCATAGTTTAACAGTTTGGTACTTGTGTCTAAAGTGTAAAAAGTAAAAACAGCATGTGTCTCACCCCAAGTAAAAGTAAGTAAGTTTGCTAGCAATTAAAGAGGGGCTATGAATTCACCTTAGTAAGTAGAGAGAGTTATTCCTCGGAATAAAGAGTTGAACGAGTGAGCAGGAAAGTCAATCTATTGACATTTTAGAGTAGTTAAGTGTTTTGCCCATGTTTAAGTTTAAGTATGTGTTTAAGTATAGTTTGTTTTACTAAGTTTCTATTCCTAGTAAGTTACTATTTTTATAAAGTTTCCATTTTTAGAAAGTTTCTTATTTTACTAAGTTTCTATGACTAGAGAGTTTCTACTTTTATCAGTATTTTCCATTTTAGGATACTTGTCGTATTAGATAAGCTTCCAATCATCCCTTTCCCTTCGAATGGCTAATTTAGATCTAGGGGCTTGAGCCATAGGACCTTTTAAATCGGAAATCCAAACCCTCTGCCTAGAATCTCATAGAAACCATTCGTCAAGAAAGTTCGAAGATCTATACATCTCTAATACATATTCCAAAATTTTTTTATGTTACAATATAAGTAGTAGGTTATAGGTGCTAGTAATAGTAATAGTGTATACATGTTATTTATTTTATTTTTAATTGCATATAATTTATAACATTATTTACATGTTTCGGTAAAAATAATAACTGAAGTAAAAGGTAAAAAGTAAAAAAGTAAAAAGTAAAAAGTAAAAAAAATAAAAAGTAAGAAAAGAATACTTACTAGTAGTAATTCTTCAAAGAGAGAATGAGAGAAATTTTGGTGTGAGTTTGAATGAGAAATGAAGGGTATTTATACTTGAAAAAATTAGGTAAAAAGAATAAAATAATTAAAAGAAAAAGAAATATTTTAATTCTTAATGAGATTTTAAAATTAAAAAGTATTAAATGTTAGGTCATGGGATAATGCACAAAATAAAATAATAAAAGTAGTTTTTTCATTATAATTTTTAATTAAAAAGTAATTTATTTATTTATTTATTTTATTTTTTCATTTATTTTAAGGATTTTTTTATATAAATAAACAAATTGATTTAATGCTTTTTCAAGAATATTTGTCAATAATATTTTTTTTTATTTTTTTTATTTAATTAATAAATACAAATTTTGCATAAAAATAATAAATAATTCGGTATTTTGTATTTTTAATAATAATTATGATTTTAATTATTAAACTATAGTTTTAGTAAGTTTGTAAATATTATTACATTTATATATAATTGGATTTATTATATAGTTAAATATATAATACATTAACTAAATAATAAAAGTGATACAAAGTTTATATACTTAGTTAAATTATGTCAAATTATATAAATTAATAATATATTATTTATTTAAGCGTACATTGTTGACTAAAAATTACTATTCGGTCAATATTTAATTGTATATAACAACCCTTAATACATATAGTCAGACATATAACCCTAGGGTTAATTCAGTAATTTAGAAGTCGAAAAGTGAGGGTTGTTACAACTTCCATGCTTAGAGGTGTTTTACGTTCTGCTTAAATCGTCGTACCCACTAGCACACTTTACTAACAAATGTCAAACACCCCAAACTCCAAGGGCTAAAGTGAAACTTACATATTCCTAAATAAAAAAACTTAAAAAAAATTCATCCAAATCTTCAACGGAACACATCTTCTCGCTCGCCATGCGTTAAATTTTTCCGAAATCACAGTTCAACTCGAAATAATTTTACGAACACAACGCAACTACCTATACGCAAAATGGACGTTTTTCAAAAAAACGCTAAATATCTCGCGCTATTATTTATACACATTGTTTTTTAATATTATGTTTTCTCTTAGTGTTCGTTCTAGCATTCCGCTGCGAAGTGCGGAGCTCATTTACTAGTTTATAATCATAATCATAATTATAATTATAATTATAATTATGTATTTATGTATATAATAAATACGGAGTAATAATTTTGCAATTTAGTGCTTAACCCTATATCCAAACAATGGAGTACATGGTACCACCCCTCCAAAACCCTGTACAACGAATCACTACACCAAAAAACCCTAAAATCTTACCTCTGTATAAGAACTGATTTTTATTTGACCTTTTCAAATTTGAAGCTTCGAATCTTTCTCCTATGCATACCCATCTGCAATTCAAGGTTAGAAATCACTTTCGGAATCCCTGCATACAAATATATCTCATAAAGATTGTATCTTTATAGATCTTAGAATCATTTTTACAGAAATTCGTGAACTTTTCATCAAGATCATCATGAACACTCTGTCAAAGGTTCGAACTTTTTCTGTTCTAAAATGGGTTTCTATCAATTTAGCTGAAAACAATATTACCCAATTAAAAACCAATATCAGAGGTACTAGTTTTAACCACATTACCCGAAACCCTAGGTTTTATGGTAGAAAACCATCTGTTCAATCAAGAAATGGTAAAAAGTCAAAGGGTTTGACCAAAGAAAAAGAAGATAGTTTAGTCTTGCCCAATAGAGAAGCACAGGATGCTTTAATTGATTACCTTCACTCTACTAGAAGTTTGCAGTACTTGGATGCCGAAAATATTAGTCGAAATTCGCCTATGTTTCTTGAAAAATTGCTGAAAAGTGTAGAAAATGAGAAGGATGTTAAACAATCTTTTAGAAGGTTGCTTTATTATCATCCGATTAATGAGTTCGAGCCTTTTTTCGAGAGTATGGGTTTGAAGCCTTGTGAGTATTCTTCTCTTTTACCTCGTGACATAATATATTTAACGGATGATCAAAGGTTGTTAGATAATTATCATTTGTTATGTGAGTATGGTATAGTTCCAAATAAGATAGGTAACATTTATATCAATTCACCCGAGGTTTTTACATATGATAATGAGCATTTGCTATCGCAACTTCACTCTCTGCAAGCAAAGGGTTTCACTCAATCTAGTGTTGCTAAGTTAGTGAGTTCGTGCCCAAATATTATAGAAACTAAGGATTTTTTGAAAGTTTATGAAGCATTAACGAATATCGGGATTGTAAATAGTTGGTTTGAGGAGAATATCATGGAGAAAAATTCTTACGATTGGAATAAGATTCTTGAAACTTTGTTTTTTATTAAGAAATTTGGTTTTAGGAATGAGGACCTAAAAGAGTTTTTATGTAAGCATCCAACAACTCTAATGGAAGACTCGGGCGCTACAACTATTTCAGTTATCGTGCTCTTGATAAAGTTTGGAGCTTCGTTTGATGACATATCATCAATGTTCAAGCAATTCCCACAAGTTAACGTTAAATTATTTCAGTCAAATTTGAAGAATTCTTATCATTTTCTTCTTGCAATTGAGATGAATGATGATGATATTGCATATATGATCCGTAACCACTCGGTTATCCTTGGTTCTTGCATACTGAAAACCGTTAAAACCTTATTATATGGGCTAAAAGCCGGGAAAAAACGTCTTTGTGATACCATAATTGAAAACCCGCAAGAATTAAAGAATTGGGTTATTGGGAAAAAGTTGAAGGCGTTACCAAAGTTAAAGAATGAGTCTTCTGAGAAAAAGATTCAATTTTTATTGAATTTGGGGTTTATTGAAAATTCTGGTGAGATGCGTAAAGCTTTGAAATTGTTTCGTGGCAATGGAGGGGAGCTTCAAGAAAGGTTTGACTTTTTGGTCAAAGCTGGTTTAAGCCGTGAAGATGTTGCAGAAATGGTTAAACTTGCACCATCAGTCCTTAATCAAACCAAAGAGGTAATTGAAAGGAAGATGGATTATCTTGTAAATGGTTTAGGTTATAATGTTTCTTCATTAGTTGCATACCCTGCGTTTTTATCATATTCGATTCAGAAGATTAAGTTTAGGTTTGCAATGTATAATTGGTTAGTTGAGCGTGGGAAAATGAACGCTAATTTAGCGTTGAGTACTGTTCTTGCTAGTTCAGATAGAATCTTTATACGAGATAAAGTAAATCGTGATCCTGAAGGGATGATTGTTTGGGATAAATTCAAAAAACAGTTTTTCCCTGAATAATATTTTGTTTAGATTATATAGAAAGTTGCATTCTTTGATTCAAAGTAGGTTGGAATTTAGACAACAGATGAGCTTTGTTGTACTGAGATTGTCTTTTTCTTTTTAGAATTGCTATTATTGGATGTTAAGAGTGTTAGATAAACAAGAAAGCTGTAGTTTGACTTTTGAAAGTCAAATAAGCAACTTTTTAAGATCAAGATTGATGCTCATTCCCTGAATTTGGTATGGGTTATAAGTTTTTTCTGTACTTGCGAAGATGTAATGAAAATCTTTATAGGATAAATTGTTCCAAAAAATATTGTGTTATTAATCCTATTAATCCTATTTTAATCCTATTTTTTTTAATCCTAAAAGGGTGGGAGGATGCGTCGTTTGACACCCAACCCCGTTCATTTTTGGGTCAAAACGATATTGACCAAATCTCCCTCACAAAAATGGCAAAACACACCCCTCAAGGAGTGGGAGGATGTGTCTTTTGACACCCAACCCCGTTCATTTTTCGGTCAAAACGACATTGATCAAATCTCCCTCACAAAAATGGCAAAACACACCCCTCAACTTTTACCAAGTTACAAAAAAAAACCTGCACTAAGGGGGTTAAATTGTCAATTCCCTAACTTAAAATAAAAACTCCCCCAAACGCCTTCGACAGTCCGTATCTTCCTCCTCGCTCCGATTTAAATTTCACCGACCACTCCATTAAACTTGAAATATTATTATGAACAAAACGAGACTAACTATGTTCGAAACGGACACTTTTTAAAAAACACTAAACAAACGACAGCCCGTATCTTCCCGCTTGCCTCGAGTTAAATTTTTCCGACAACACCATCAGACTCGAAATAATTTTATGAACAAAACGATACTAACTACGCTCGAAACGGACACTTTTTAAAAAACGCTAAAGACAACGACATCCCGTATCTTCCTAGTGGCCAGGAGTTAAATTTTTTCGCCACCACCGTCAGACTCGAAATAATTTTATCAACAAAACGAAATTAACTACATTTGAACCGAACATATTTTAAAAAACACTAAAGACGACAACAACAACAACAATAACAACAACAACAGCGACGCATAACACATGGGCCGTTTTCCCTTCTGTAAATAAAACTGCGTTAAATATGAATACGCGGACCGAAAGACCCCGCCGCATCGCGCGGGCTAAACCGAACTAGTTAGTTATATAAGTTATGGATTAAAAAATAGAGTTATAATCCCTTGAATCCAATAATTTACTTGAAATCTAATCTTTGCACCCGTATCTTTCTCGTGATTTCTCGATTGGCGCGGCTCAATTATTTGGCCGTCGCCCCTTATTTGTACTCCGGTTCTTAAGTATATATATATTATATATTACCTTGTTTTTCAAAAAAAAAAAATTACTTGAAATCTAACGGACCAATCAGAGCGCGATATGTGGCGCGACAATCACATGTGATTGAAAAAAAAAATTAAAAAGAAATTCGTTTTTTCAAAAAAAAAAAAAATTAAAAAAACTTTTTTATGAAAAAAAAATTGATTTTTTTTTTTTTTTGCAAAATTTTATTTTAATTTTTTTAAATTTAACGGACCAAAATTTTATTTTAATCCGCGAAGATTATGTAATCCTTAATGTTTTAGAGATTATTCATTCAATTCAAAAATCAAATGAGCTTAATATGATATTAACTCATCAAATCTGTATTACATCTGAAGAAGATATACATACATATATTTTCATAAAGACGGTAATAAAAAAATTCTTTTGTACAAAGTATTAATTGTGAAATCTTTAACGGGTAGGTAATACTCGGAAAATATATAAGTTCACAATTAATATGTTATACTGTACATTCTTCAACTTTGATTCAAAAATTATTAACTATGCTCACAGCAATATACAATCGTTTTCATACAAATTCAATTACATATTCTGATTTTGAAAAATCAGAATACAAGCCAAGATTTAACAGAAAACATCACTCTTAGATTCTTACATCTTTCAAATGCTATACTTTGACTTCAAAACTGTGCTAGAACATCACTTCTATTCATAAACCCAGAAAAAAAAATTGTATCGTTCAAAATTCTAGAACATCATATGTATCTTGACAATTACAATCTTCATGCAAACCCTTCAAACTTTTGAAAACACCTCAGATTAATAACCAACGATTCGGTTATGATAACTTTGAATGCTGATGAAGCAGCAAAAACTGTAAACGACCTTAACAGCCAAAAGTTTGATGATAAAGGATAGTGTGCTGGCAAAGCTCAGAAAAAGAAAAAGTTTGGAACTGGAAAACGGATTGAGCAAAGTATGAAAGAGGCTGTGGATAAATCACAAGTACGAAACCTGACTTCAAAGAATCCAAATGATTCAGTATCTGCTGAAGACATTAACGAATACCTTGCTTCCGAATCTAAACTCTTGCGGACAATATTCTTCATCATCCTCTGATATTAGAAATTCTAAGATATCATCGTATCTTTCATTATAAATATCCTCCATATTTCTGGAGATAATTCCATAATCATTCTTATCGGAAATCAATTTTCTCCTTGCGATATCTGTGTAACATCATAAAAAAAAACTATTTTAGTTTCTAAATTCTGAAACCTTCGAGTTTAAAATATGAATATTTTTGAAAAGGTGTTGGGAACTGAAGCATGAGTTAGTATAATATAATGACACTTGATCAACGTGATTATATTACAGTAAGTCATGCTGAGTTTCTAATGGAACGTGATAAAGGTTCACAGATCATACCCTCATTATAAACCATGTTACATAACTCTTTCATTCTATTTAACCTCTAAACTATCAAGAAAATATTTTCTGTCTTTTTCGAGGTATTCTGGTAATTTGACAAGTCAAATTGTGCTATTACCGTTTCTTTTTAGAACATTAATTATGTTCATTCCGAAATTCATACCTACGAATTCTGGACCATTATTCGCTTGATTTAAAGTCGAGAAGATAAAACAAAAGCATGAAGCTTCAAAATATCAATGGGAGTATATATAAATCACAGTAAATTGGAGAGAGTATTAACTGTGGATGTCAATGATTATGGAAAGACAGAAGCAGAGACATCGAAATATAAGGGAAGATATAAAACCCAACAACCACCCAGAAATTACAAACCGTGTATATCAATGCGTATAGCAATATAAAGACACGGGAGAATAAAAAACACTATAACCCCAAGGTAATGGTAGAAGAAAATAACTTTCTCCGGTGGTAGATGAAAAAGAAGAATGACAGATATGAAAGTTAGGAGTATATCAAGAATCAGAACTGGATGAAGCATTTTTCACAATCTTTTGAAAATAGGAAATGAGGAAGAAGATGTAAGAGTGATGAAAATAATGAAACGGAAGAGGTCAATTTATAGCGAAATATCAAACATAGCAATCGAGGCAAATTACGCATTTAATCAAAAGAAATCTTAATTTCCTTAAATTCCGAAGAATCAAATCTTATTTAGATTATGAAGATTTTCTATTCCTTAAATTACTGAAATCAATCGTTAATATGTCAAGAGTTAAGACGAATCTCTATTCTTCATTTCACTCTTTTACGATAACTTCTCTCATACGCTTCGAATAATCGGATTGTTTTATCCATATTATTCAACGGTGATAAAACTCTATTTATCAACACATATACGTCATGAAAACATTTTTATTGTTAGTCATGACGACCTCACTCAAATTTTGGGACGGAATTTCTTTAATTGGTAGGTACTGTGATGACCCGGAAATTTCTGACCAAATTTAAACTTAATCTTTGTATGATTAATATTTCTGACACGATAAGCAAAGTCTGTAAAACTGAATCTCAAAATTTTTGAACTACTTTCATATATTTAAATACCTTTCGGTTGTTCTTGACGATTCGCGAACAATTATATGTATATGTATATATATATATATATATATATATATATATATATATATATATATATATATATATATATATATACTATAACTTGAAAACGTAACAATGTATTAATTGTTTGATACCGTACATTAAACTTATTGGTTTAAATATTTATTTGAATATATATGAAAAGTTGGAATATTAATTGTATGAATAACTTGCGACGTATATTTAAAACGTGTTTATGAATGTTGAAAATATATATTAACTTGGTCATAAAACGATTTGTTATTATATATATATTAACAAATAGCGAGACAATGATTTATAGAAGTAAATGACCAAAACACTCGAAAGTTTAAGATACACTTAGAATGATATAGTTTATTGATAATTTAAGACTATATTTTGACAAAGGTACGAGTCACAAACGTAAATTGCGAGCTTTCTAAGCTTACAAAAATGCGTTCGAGAAACCGGAACCGGGACATAAGTCGAGTGACAATGTACGAGTCATCGGAACGAAAATTACAAGTCAACTATGCACATGAATTTAATATAATATATAATTAATTATTTAAATTATATATATATTATATATATTATATTTAATTATGTCGACAAACAAGAAAACAAAAAATATGTGAGCTGGATCAGACGGCCATGCGATCGCATGAGAAATAGGCATAAAACTCATGCGATCGCATGGGCATCAGATTTCAAAAAGTTGCCTATAAAAGTCCAGTTTCTGCTCGAATTCTTTTACACATATATTACTCTGTAAGTATTTAATTATTATAATTATAATAATTATTATTATTATTATTATTATTATTATTATTATTATTATTATTATTATTATTATTATTATTATTATTTTATTAAGATTATTATTATTATTAATCTTAATATTTTTAGTAATATTATACATAAAATATTACGACGAGGTCATGAGCGTGTCACTTTCAAAACAAGCTTCAAACCGGATAGAACTAAAGAAATTATGGGTTATAGCTATGGAGGTTATGGGTAATGTTCATGGGTATTGTTCGCAAGTCAAACCTAGTATTTATCATCTCTGTTGCGTCTACGTACTTTCCTGCAATATTGAATCTCAATATTGATACGTGAGCATCATCTCAATATTGATATGTAAGCATTCATATGAAATGTCCCGTTCTTATTGATTAAAAACGTTCCATATTAATTGATTTCGTTGCGAGGTTTTGACCTCTATATGAGACGTTTTTCAAAGACTGCATTCATTTTTAAAACAAACCATAACCTTTATTTCATAAATAAAGGTTTAAAAAGCTTTACGTAGATTATCAAATAATGATAATCTAAAATATCCTGTTTACACACGACCATTACATAATGGTTTACAATACAAATATGTTACATCGAAATCAGTTTCTTGAATGCAGTTTTTACACAATATCATACAAACATGGACTCTAAATCTTGTCCTTATTTTAGTATGCAACAGCGGAAGCTCTTAATATTCACCTGAGAATAAACATGCTTTAAACGTCAACAAAAATGTTGGTGAGTTATAGGTTTAACCTATATATATCAAATCGTAACAATAGACCACAAGATTTCATATTTCAATACACATCCCATACATAGAGATAAAAATCATTCATATGGTGAACACCTGGTAACCGACAATAACAAGATGCATATATAAGAATATCCCCATCATTCCGGGACACCCTTCGGATATGATATAAATTTCGAAGTACTAAAGCATCCGGTACTTTGGATGGGGTTTGTTAGGCCCAATAGATCTATCTCTAGGATTCGCGTCAATTAGGGTGTCTGTTCCCTAATTCTTAGATTACCAGACTTAATAAAAAGGGGCATATTCGATTTCGATAATTCAACCATAGAATGTAGTTTCACGTACTTGTGTCTATTTTGTAAATCATTTATAAAACCTGCATGTATTCTCATCCCAAAAATATTAGATTTTAAAAGTGGGACTATAACTCACTTTCACAGATTTTTACTTCGTCGGGAAGTAAGACTTGGCCACTGGTTGATTCACGAACCTATAACAATATATACATATATATCAAAGTATGTTCAAAATATATTTACAACACTTTTAATATATTTTGATGTTTTAAGTTTATTAAGTCAGCTGTCCTCGTTAGTAACCTACAACTAGTTGTCCACAGTTAGATGTACAGAAATAAATCGATAAATATTATCTTGAATCAATCCACGACCCAGTGTATACGTATCTCAGTATTGATCACAACTCAAACTATATATATTTTGGAATCAACCTCAACCCTGTATAGCTAACTCCAACATTCACATATAGAGTGTCTATGGTTGTTCCGAAATATATATAGATGTGTCGACATGATAGGTCGAAACATTGTATACGTGTCTATGGTATCTCAAGATTACATAATATACAATACAAGTTGATTAAGTTATGGTTGGAATAGATTTGTTACCAATTTTCACGTAGCTAAAATGAGAAAAATTATCCAATCTTGTTTTACCCATAACTTCTTCATTTTAAATCCGTTTTGAGTGAATCAAATTGCTATGGTTTCATATTGAACTCTATTTTATGAATCTAAACAGAAAAAGTATAGGTTTATAGTCGGAAAAATAAGTTACAAGTCGTTTTTGTAAAGGTAGTCATTTCAGTCGAAAGAACGACGTCTAGATGACCATATTAGAAAACATACTTCCACTTTGAGTTTAACCATAATTTTTGGATATAGTTTCATGTTCATAATAAAAATCATTTTCTCAGAATAACAACTTTTAAATCAAAGTTTATCATAGTTTTTAATTAACTAACCCAAAACAGCCCGCGGTGTTACTACGACGGCGTAAATCCGGTTTTACGGTGTTTTTCGTGTTTCCAGGTTTTAAATCATTAAGTTAGCATATAATATAGATATAGAACATGTGTTTAGTTGATTTTAAAAGTCAAGTTAGAAGGATTAACTTTTGTTTGCGAACAAGTTTAGAATTAACTAAACTATGTTCTAGTGATTACAAGTTTAAACCTTCGAATAAGATAGCTTTATATGTATGAATCGAATGATGTTATGAACATCATTACTACCTTAAGTTCCTTGGATAAACCTACTGGAAAAGATAAAAATGGATCTAGCTTCAATGGATCCTTGGATGGCTCGAAGTTCTTGAAGCAGAATCATGACACGAAAACAAGTTCAAGTAAGATCATCACTTGAAATAAGATTGTTATAGTTATAGAAATTGAACCAAAGTTTGAATATGATTATTACCTTGTATTAGAATGATAACCTACTGTAAGAAACAAAGATTTCTTGAGGTTGGATGATCACCTTACAAGATTGGAAGTGAGCTAGCAAACTTGAAAGTATTCTTGATTTTATGAAACTAGAACTTTTGAAATTTATGAAGAACACTTAGAACTTGAAGATAGAATTTGAGAGAGATCAATTAGATGAAGAAAATTGAAGAATGAAAGTGTTTGTAGGTGTTTTTGGTCGTTGGTGTATGGATTAGATATAAAGGATATGTAATTTTGTTTTCATGTAAATAAGTCATGAATGATTACTCATATTTTTGTAATTTTATGAGATATTTCATGCTAGTTGCCAAATGATGGTTCCCACATGTGTTAGGTGACTCACATAGGCTGCTAAGAGCTGATAATTGGAGTGTATATACCAATAGTACATACATCTAAAAGCTGTGTATTGTACGAGTACGAATACGGGTGCATACGAGTAGAATTGTTGATGAAACTGAACGAGGATGTAATTGTAAGCATTTTTGTTAAGTAGAAGTATTTTGATAAGTGTATTGAAGTCTTTCAAAAGTGTATAAATACATATTAAAACACTACATGTATGTACATTTTAACTGAGTCGTTAAGTCATCGTTAGTCGTTACATGTAAGTGTTGTTTTGAAACCTTTAGGTTAACGATCTTGTTAAATGTTGTTAACCCAATGTTTATAATATCAAATGAGATTTTAAATTGTTATATTATCATGATATTATGATATATAATATATCTCAGTATGATGTATATACAGTTAAATGTCGTTACAACGATAATCGTTACATATATGTCTTGTTTCGAAATCATTAAGTTAGTAGTCTTATTTTTACATATGTATTTCATTGTTAATACACTTAATAATATATTTACTTATCATTTAACATAATTAACCAAGTGTATCAATATCTTAATATGATTCATATGTACCTAGTAAGACGTTGTTATAACGATAATCGTTATATATATCGTTTTCGAGTTTCTTAAATTAATAGTCTCATTTTTATGTATATAACTCATTGTTAAAATACCTAATGAGATACATACTTATAATAAAAACATGTTAACTATATATATAACCATATATATGTCATCGTATAGTTTTTACAAGTTTTAACGTTCGTGAATCACCGGTCAACTTGGGTGGTCAATTGTCTATATGAAACATATTTCAATTAATCAAGTCTTAACAAGTTTGATTGCTTAACATGTTGGAAACATTTAATCATGTAAATATCAATCTCAATTAATATATATAAACATGGAAAAGTTCGGGTCACTACAGTACCTACCCGTTAAATAAATTTCGTCCCGAAATTTTAAGCTGTTGAAGGTGTTGACGAATCTTCTGGAAATAGATGCGGGTATTTCTTCTTCATCTGATCTTCACACTCCCAGGTGAACTCGGGTCCTCTACGAGCATTCCATCAAACCTTAACAATTGGTATCTTGTTTTGCTTAAGTCTTTTAACCTCACGATCCATTATTTCGACGGGTTCTTCGATGAATTGAAGTTTTTCGTTGATTTGGATTTCATCTAACGGAATAGTGAAATCTTCTTTAGCAAAACATTTCTTTAAATTCGAGACGTGGAAAGTGTTATGTACAGCCGCGAGTTGTTGAGGTAACTCTAGTCGGTAAGCTACTGGTCCGACACGATCAATAATCTTGAATGGTCCAATATACCTTGGATTTAATTTTCCTCGTTTACCAAATCGAACAACGCCTTTCCAAGGTGCAACTTTAAGCATGACCATCTCTCCAATTTCAAATTCTATATCTTTTCTTTTAATGTCAGCGTAGCTCTTTTGTCGACTTTGGGCGGTTTTCAACCGTTGTTGAATTTGGATGATCTTCTCGGTAGTTTCTTGTATAATCTCCGGACCCGTAATCTGTCTATCCCCCACTTCACTCCAACAAATCGGAGACCTGCACTTTCTACCATAAAGTGCTTCAAACGGCGCCATCTCAATGCTTGAATGGTAGCTGTTGTTGTAGGAAAATTCTGCTAACGGTAGATGTCGATCCCAACTGTTTCCGAAATCAATAACACATGCTCGTAGCATGTCTTCAAGCGTTTGTATCGTCCTTTCGCTCTGCCCATCAGTTTGTGGATGATAGGCAGTACTCATGTCTAGACGAGTTCCTAATGCTTGCTGTAATGTCTGCCAGAATCTTGAAATAAATCTACCATCCCTATCAGAGATAATAGAGATTGGTATTCCATGTCTGGAGACGACTTCCTTCAAATACAGTCGTGCTAACTTCTCCATCTTGTCATCTTCTCTTATTGGCAGGAAGTGTGCTGATTTGGTGAGACGATCAACTATTACCCAAATAGTATCAAAACCACTTGAAGTCCTTGGCAATTTAGTGATGAAATCCATGGTAATGTTTTCCCATTTCCATTCCGGGATTTCGGGTTGTTGAAGTAGACCTGATGGTTTCTGATGCTCAGCTTTGACCTTAGAACACGTCAAACATTCTCCTACGTATTTAGCAACATCGGCTTTCATACCCGGCCACCAAAAATGTTTCTTGAGATCCTTGTACATCTTCCCCGTTCCTGGATGTATTGAGTATCTGGTTTTATGAGCTTCTCTAAGTACCATTTCTCTCATATCTCCAAATTTTGGTACCCAAATCCTTTCAGCCCTATACCGGGTTCCGTCTTCCCGAATATTAAGATGCTTCTCCGATCCTTTGGGTATTTCATCCTTTAAATTTCCCTCTTTTAAAACTCCTTGTTGTGCCTCCTTTATTTGAGTAGTAAGGTTATTATGAATCATTATATTCATAGATTTTACTCGAATGGGTTCTCTGTCCTTCCTGCTCAAGGCATCGGCTACCACATTTGCCTTCCCCGGGTGGTAACGAATCTCAAAGTCGTAATCATTCAACAATTCAATCCACCTACGCTGCCTCATATTCAGTTGTTTCTGATTAAATATGTGTTGAAGACTTTTGTGGTCGGTATATATAATACTTTTGACCCCATATAAGTAGTGCCTCCAAGTCTTTAATGCAAAAACAACCGCGCCTAATTCCAAATCATGCGTCGTATAATTTTGTTCGTGAATCTTCAATTGTCTAGACGCATAAGCAATCACCTTCATTCGTTGCATTAATACACAACCGAGACCTTGCTTTGATGCGTCACAATAAATCACAAAATCATCATTCCCTTCAGGCAATGAGAATATAGGTGCCGTAGTTAGCTTTTTCTTCAATAACTGAAACGCTTTCTCTTGTTCATCATTCCATTCAAATTTCTTCCCTTTATGCGTTAATGCAGTCAAGGGTTTTGCTATTCTGGAAAAGTCTTGGATGAACCTTCTGTAGTAACCAGCTAGTCCTAAAAACTGGCGTATGTGTTTCGAAGTTTTCGGGGTTTCCCACTTTTCAACAGTTTCTATCTTTGCCGGATCCACCTTAATACCTTCTTTGTTCACTATGTGACCGAGGAATTGAACTTCTTCCAACTAAAATGCACACTTTGAAAACTTAGCGTACAATTTTTCCTTCCTCAATACTTCTAACACCTTTCTCAAATGTTCACCGTGTTCTTGGTCATTCTTTGAGTAAATAAGTATGTCATCAATGAAAACAATGACAAACTTGTCAAGGTATGGTCCACACACTCGGTTCATAAGGTCCATGAACACAGCTGGTGCATTAGTTAAACCAAACGGCATGACCATAAACTCATAATGACCGTAACGTGTTCTAAAAGCAGTCTTTGGAATATCATCTTCTTTCACCCGCATTTGATGATACCCGGAACGTAAGTCAATCTTTGAATAAACAGACGAGCCTTGTAGTTGATCAAATAAGTCGTCGATTCTCGGTAGTGGGTAGCGGTTCTTGATGGTAAGTTTGTTCAACTCTAGGTAGTCGATACACAACCTGAATGTACCATCTTTCTTCTTGACAAACAAAACAGGAGCTCCCCACGGTGATGTGCTTGGTCGAATGAAACCACGCTCTAAAAGTTCTTGTAATTGGCTTTGCAGTTCTTTCATCTCGCTGGGTGCGAGTCTGTAAGGAGCACGAGCTATTGGTGCAGCTCCTGGTACAAGATCTATTTGAAATTCAACGGATCGATGTGGGGGTAATCCCGGTAATTCTTTCGGAAATACATCGGGAAATTCTTTTGCAATGGGAACATCATTGATGCTCTTTTCTTCAGTTTGTACTTTCTCGACGTGTGCTAGAACAGCATAGCAACCTTTTCTTATTAGTTTTTGTGCCTTCAAATTACTAATAAGATGTAGCTTCGTGTTGCCCTTTTCTCCGTACACCATTAAGGGTTTTCCTTTTTCTCGTATAATGCGAATTGCATTTTTGTAACAAACGATCTCTGCTTTCACTTCTTTCAACCAGTCCATACCGATTATCACATCAAAACTCCCTAACTCTACTGGTATCAAATCAATCTTAAATGTTTCGCTAACCAGTTTAATTTCTCGATTCCGACATATATTATCTGCTGAAATTAATTTACCATTTGCTAATTCGAGTAAAAATTTACTATCCAAAGGCGTCAATGGACAACTTAATTTAGCACAAAAATCTCTACTCATATAGCTTCTATCCGCACCCGAATCAAATAAAACGTAAGCAGATTTATTGTCAATAAGAAACGTACCCGTAACAAGCTCCGGGTCTTCCTGTGCCTCTACCGTATTAATATTGAAAACTCTTCCACGGCCTTGTCCATTCGTGTTCTCCTGGTTCGGGCAATTTCTAATAATGTGGCCTGGTTTTCCACATTTATAACAAACTACATTGGCATAACTTGCTCCGACACTACTTGCTCCGCCATTACTCGTTCCGACACCATTTGTTCCTTTCATTCTATTAACCCCTGGTCCGTAGACCTCACACTTCGCCGCGCTATGACCATTTCTTTTACACTTGTTGCAAAATTTGGTGCAGAACCCCGAGTGATTCTTTTCACACCTTTGGCATAGCTGCTTCTGATTGTTGTTGTTGTTGCGGTTATTATTGTTGTTGGGATGATTGTTGTAGTTGCTGTTGTTGTTGTTGTTGTTGTTGTTGTTGGGCCGTTTGTTGTAGTTGCGATTGATGTTGCGATTGTTGGGATAATTGTTGCGATTATTGTTGTAATTGCTGTTGTTGTTGTATTGGTGATTCTTATCACCGTTTTCCTCCCACTTTCTTTTGACTTGCTTCACATTGGCCTCTTCAGCAGTCTGTTCTTTAATTCTTTCTTCAATCTGGTTCACTAGTTTATGAGCCATTCTACATGCCTGTTGTATGGAGGCGGGCTCGTGTGAACTTATATCTTCTTGGATTCTTTCCGGTAATCCTTTCACAAACGCGTCGATCTTCTCTTCCTCATCTTCGAATGCTCCCGGACACAATAGGCACAATTCTGTGAATCGTCTTTCGTACGTGGTAATATCAAATCCTTGGGTTCGTAACCCTCTAAGTTCTGTCTTGAGCTTATTGACCTCGGTTCTGGGACGGTACTTCTCGTTCATCAAGTGCTTGAATGCTGACCACGGTAGTGCGTACGCATCATCTTGTCCCACTTGCTCTAGATAGGTATTCCACCATGTTAACGCAGAACCTGTGAAGGTATGCGTAGCGTACTTCACTTTGTCCTCTTCAGTACACTTACTTATGGCAAATACCGATTCAACCTTCTCGGTCCACCGTTTCAATCCGATCGGTCCTTCGGTTCCATCAAATTCCAAAGGTTTGCAGGCAGTGAATTCTTTGTAGGTGCATCCTACACGATTTCCTGTACTGCTAGATCCAAGGTTATTGTTGGTATGTAGCGCAGCCTGTACTGCGGCTATGTTTGAAGCTAGAAAAGTACGGAATTCCTCTTCATTCATATTCACGGTGTGTCGAGTAGTCGGTGCCATTTCCTTCAAAATAGTTAAATGGAACAAGTTAATCATACAGAATATTAAGAGTAGTTAATAGTATTTCGTAGCATAATATGAACTCATTTATAAAAGCTTTTTCTTCATATTAGCGTTTTATAAGTTTAAATTCGGGTAGTACCTACCCGTTAAGTTCATACTTAGTAGCTAATATACAGTTCAACTACTACAATTCTATATGAAAAACTGATTGTAATAATATTTCGCGTTCAAACTTTTATACAATATTTTACAAACTTACAATACCGCTTATTTTACATAAAGCATGAAATATAGCACACAATAACTTTGATACAAGATAGTTGTGAAGACAATTCTAGCTAGTACACAAGTCGTTCAGCAAAGGCAATAAAGACACGTAATTCATACGTCCAGAAACAAGTCATGCATTCTGGTTTTACTAGGACTACTTCCCATCCTTGGTCTTGTGCAACATAACCGTTATGGCCGTTGATAAGACAGCGTGTTGTAACGTCATCAAAGGGACGAGGGTTACGTAATGTCCAACAGTCCCGTAATAATCTAAAAACCTCATTTCTTACCCCAATTACCGACTCCGTCACTTGTGGAAACGTTTTGTTTAATAGTTGTAGCCCGATGTTCTTGTTCTCACTTTGGTGAGAAGCGAACATTACTAATCCGTAAGCATAACATGCTTCTTTATGTTGCATGTTAGCCGCTTTTTCTAAATCACGAAGTCCAATATTCGGATATATTGAGTCAAAATAATTTCTTAACCCGTTGCGTAAAATAGCATTTGGGTTCCCCGCAATATATGCATCAAAGTAAACACATCGTAACTTATGGGTTTCCCAATGTGATATCCCCCATCTTTCAAACGAAAGTCTCTTATAAACCAAGACATTCTTGGAACGTTCTTCGAATGTCTTACAAACTGATCTCGCCTTAAATAGTTGTGCCGAGGAATTCTGGCCGACTCTAGACAGGATTTCATCAATCATGTCTCCGGGTAGGTCTCTTAAAATATTAGGTTGTCTATCCATTTTGTGTTTTTATACTGTAAAATAGACAAGAGTTAGATTCATAAAAAAAATATACTTATTAATACAAGCAATTTTTACATATATCATAAAGCATAAGCACACTATATTACATATATTACACCACACGAATACAACTATCTTATTCCGACTCGCTTGTTTCTTCTTCTTCGGTTTTGGTTCGTTTTGCCAAGTTTCTAGGGATATATGATGTTCCCCTAATACGAGCCGTCGTGATCCACATTGGTTTAGAAAAACCTGGTGGTTTAGAGGTTCCCGGGTCATTGTTACAACTTAAGGACTTCGGGGGTTGACGATACATATAAAGTTCATCGGGGTTGGAATTAGATTTCTCTATTTTTATGCCCTTTCCCTTATTATTTTCTTTTGCCTTTTTAAATTCAGTTGGGGTAATTTCTATAACATCATCGGAATTCTCGTCGGAATCCGATTCATCGGAGAATTGGTAATCCTCCCAATATTTTGCTTCTTTGGCGGAAACACCATTGACCATAATTAACCTTGGTCGGTTGGTTGAGGATTTTCTTTTACTTAACCGTTTTATTATTTCCCCCACCGGTTCTATTTCTTCATCCGGTTCCGATTCTTCTTCCGGTTCCGATTCTTCTTCCGGTTCCGACTCTTCTTCCGGTTCCTCTTCGGGAACTTGTGAATCAGTCCACGAATCATTCCAATTTACATTTGACTCTTCATTATTATTAGGTGAGTCAATGGAACTTGTTCTAGAGGTAGACATCTATCACATAATATCAAACGCGTTAAGAGATTAATATATCACATAATATTCATATGTTAAAAATATATAGTTTCCAACAAAAATGTTAAGCAATCATTTTTAAAGAAAACACGGTCGAAGTCCAGACTCACTAATGCATCCTAACAAACTCGATAAGACACACTAATGCAAATTTTCTGGTTCTCTAAGACCAACGCTCTGATACCAACTGAAATGTCCCGTTCTTATTGATTAAAAACGTTCCATATTAATTGATTTCGTTGCGAGGTTTTGACCTCTATATGAGACGTTTTTCAAAGACTGCATTCATTTTTAAAACAAACCATAACCTTTATTTCATAAATAAAGGTTTAAAAAGCTTTACGTAGATTATCAAATAATGATAATCTAAAATATCCTGTTTACACACGACCATTACATAATGGTTTACAATACAAATATGTTACATCGAAATCAGTTTCTTGAATGCAGTTTTTACACAATATCATACAAACATGGACTCTAAATCTTGTCCTTATTTTAGTATGCAACAGCGGAAGCTCTTAATATTCACCTGAGAATAAACATGCTTTAAACGTCAACAAAAATGTTGGTGAGTTATAGGTTTAACCTATATATATCAAATCGTAACAATAGACCACAAGATTTCATATTTCAATACACATCCCATACATAGAGATAAAAATCATTCATATGGTGAACACCTGGTAACCGACAATAACAAGATGCATATATAAGAATATCCCCATCATTCCGGGACACCCTTCGGATATGATATAAATTTCGAAGTACTAAAACATCCGGTACTTTGGATGGGGTTTGTTAGGCCCAATAGATCTATCTCTAGGATTCGCGTCAATTAGGGTGTCTGTTCCCTAATTCTTAGATTACCAGACTTAATAAAAAGGGGCATATTCGATTTCGATAATTCAACCATAGAATGTAGTTTCACGTACTTGTGTCTATTTTGTAAATCATTTATAAAACCTGCATGTATTCTCATCCCAAAAATATTAGATTTTAAAAGTGGGACTATAACTCACTTTCACAGATTTTTACTTCGTCGGGAAGTAAGACTTGGCCACTGGTTGATTCACGAACCTATAACAATATATACATATATATCAAAGTATGTTCAAAATATATTTACAACACTTTTAATATATTTTGATGTTTTAAGTTTATTAAGTCAGCTGTCCTCGTTAGTAACCTACAACTAGTTGTCCACAGTTAGATGTACAGAAATAAATCGATAAATATTATCTTGAATCAATCCACGACCCAGTGTATACGTATCTCAGTATTGATCACAACTCAAACTATATATATTTTGGAATCAACCTCAACCCTGTATAGCTAACTCCAACATTCACATATAGAGTGTCTATGGTTGTTCCGAAATATATATAGATGTGTCGACATGATAGGTCGAAACATTGTATACGTGTCTATGGTATCTCAAGATTACATAATATACAATACAAGTTGATTAAGTTATGGTTGGAATAGATTTGTTACCAATTTTCACGTAGCTAAAATGAGAAAAATTATCCAATCTTGTTTTACCCATAACTTCTTCATTTTAAATCCGTTTTGAGTGAATCAAATTGCTATGGTTTCATATTGAACTCTATTTTATGAATCTAAACAGAAAAAGTATAGGTTTATAGTCGGAAAAATAAGTTACAAGTCGTTTTTGTAAAGGTAGTCATTTCAGTCGAAAGAACGACGTCTAGATGACCATTTTAGAAAACATACTTCCACTTTGAGTTTAACCATAATTTTTGGATATAGTTTCATGTTCATAATAAAAATCATTTTCTCAGAATAACAACTTTTAAATCAAAGTTTATCATAGTTTTTAATTAACTAACCCAAAACAGCCCGCGGTGTTACTACGACGGCGTAAATCCGGTTTTACGGTGTTTTTCGTGTTTCCAGGTTTTAAATCATTAAGTTAGCATATCATATAGATATAGAACATGTGTTTAGTTGATTTTAAAAGTCAAGTTAGAAGGATTAACTTTTGTTTGCGAACAAGTTTAGAATTAACTAAACTATGTTCTAGTGATTACAAGTTTAAACCTTCGAATAAGATAGCTTTATATGTATGAATCGAATGATGTTATGAACATCATTACTACCTTAAGTTCCTTGGATAAACCTACTGGAAAAGATAAAAATGGATCTAGCTTCAATGGATCCTTGGATGGCTCGAAGTTCTTGAAGCAGAATCATGACACGAAAACAAGTTCAAGTAAGATCATCACTTGAAATAAGATTGTTATAGTTATAGAAATTGAACCAAAGTTTGAATATGATTATTACCTTGTATTAGAATGATAACCTACTATAAGAAACAAAGATTTCTTGAGGTTGGATGATCACCTTACAAGATTGGAAGTGAGCTAGCAAACTTGAAAGTATTCTTGATTTTATGAAACTAGAACTTTTGGAATTTATGAAGAACACTTAGAACTTGAAGATAGAACTTGAGAGAGATCAATTAGATGAAGAAAATTGAAGAATGAAAGTGTTTGTAGGTGTTTTTGGTCGTTGGTGTATGGATTAGATATAAAGGATATGTAATTTTGTTTTCATGTAAATAAGTCATGAATGATTACTCATATTTTTGTAATTTTATGAGATATTTCATGCTAGTTGCCAAATGATGGTTCCCACATGTGTTAGGTGACTCACATAGGCTGCTAAGAGCTGATCATTGGAGTGTATATACCAATAGTACATACATCTAAAAGCTGTGTATTGTACGAGTACGAATACGGGTGCATACGAGTAGAATTGTTGATGAAACTGAACGAGGATGTAATTGTAAGCATTTTTGTTAAGTAGAAGTATTTTGATAAGTGTATTGAAGTCTTTCAAAAGTGTATAAATACATATTAAAACACTACATGTATGTACATTTTAACTGAGTCGTTAAGTCATCGTTAGTCGTTACATGTAAGTGTTGTTTTGAAACCTTTAGGTTAACGATCTTGTTAAATGTTGTTAACCCAATGTTTATAATATCAAATGAGATTTTAAATTGTTATATTATCATGATATTATGATATATAATATATCTCAGTATGATGTATATACAGTTAAATGTCGTTACAACGATAATCGTTACATATATGTCTTGTTTCGAAATCATTAAGTTAGTAGTCTTATTTTTACATATGTATTTCATTGTTAATACACTTAATAATATATTTACTTATCATTTAACATAATTAACCAAGTGTATCAATATCTTAATATGATTCATATGTACCTAGTAAGACGTTGTTATAACGATAATCGTTATATATATCGTTTTCGAGTTTCTTAAATTAATAGTCTCATTTTTATGTATATAACTCATTGTTAAAATACCTAATGAGATACATACTTATAATAAAAACATGTTAACTATATATATAACCATATATATGTCATCGTATAGTTTTTACAAGTTTTAACGTTCGTGAATCACCGGTCAACTTGGGTGGTCAATTGTCTATATGAAACATATTTCAATTAATCAAGTCTTAACAAGTTTGATTGCTTAACATGTTGGAAACATTTAATCATGTAAATATCAATCTCAATTAATATATATAAACATGGAAAAGTTCGGGTCACTACATCATATCTTATCTTTTATATATTAATAGTGTATACATGTCTAGTGCTCGAGTATATATTTATACATGCTTGTATGCTAAATTTCGTCGTTAAACAGTTTATAATGAATCACGAATTAAATACATATATTACTGGTAAAAGGTATATGATATACATGTTTTCGAAAAGCTGGTGAAAAATCAATAACTTTTCATTTAGAAATCGCGTAATTTCGATGAACGAATCAAAAGATATGGTCAACTGAATTATAATTGACGTTAATTGGAATTGCTTTTAAATCTGCAATTAATATTTAAACAACCTGTTTATGAGATTGATAAAATACTACTAGCCAAGTAAATGAATCCTTATATAAGGCATGTCTCGTTTCGTTGAACAATTGTCAAAATTGACTTTTTGAAATGACTTTTGATAACTTTTGTATGTCGATCTCGAGCATTAGGATTGTGATACACTATAACCCAACCTAGTTTATTAGACATGTATTGACCAACATATGTTCTCTAGGTTGAGATCTACGGTTAATCTTGCATTCTGAGTTACGGTCACTTTTTTGATGAATGACCTTATGTGCTGCTAAGGTGAGTTTCATTTGCTCCCTTTTTAATTGCTTTTGCAATCTATATTTTTAGGCTGAGAATACATGCACTTTATTTTAAACACAATGGATACAAGTGCATACTAAATTCTACACTGAGTTTGAACCGAAAATCCCCTAGCTTTGGTAACTAGTAACTGCCGGTTATAAGAACTGGTGGGCGCGAGTAGTAGTATATGGATCCATAGGGCTTGATATCCCCGTCTGAGCTAGAGCGCTAGCCTTTTAACGGACGTATGCTATTTGAGAAGCGTACACGTTGGTTTGCGTGTATTATTAAGATGATTATACAAAGGGTATAAAATATATATACGTTAAGTTTAGTTACCAGGGTGCTCAATTTCGTAGAATATTTTGATAAACGTTTCTGGATGAAACAACTGAAAACTTGTGATTCACCTTTATATACAGATTATGCGCAACATTAAAACTATGAACTCACCAACCTTTGTGTTGACACTTTTAAGCATGTTTATTCTCAGGTTTCTAGAAGTCTTTCGCTGTTTGCTTATATGTGATACAAGCTATGTGCATGGAGTCATACATGCTTTATTCAAGAAAACTTTGCATTCATAAAATCATCACCGTGTATCTTATTTTGACTTCATTGTCAACGGATGTATTATGGTAAACTATTATTTATGGTGATTGTTTATATGTAGAAATCATCAAACGTTGAAAACCTTAGAAATTGATATTCATTTATTGTGTACCTTTTGAAAAGAATGCAATGTTTACAAAACGTATCATATATAGGTCAAATACCTCGTAATGAAATCAATGAATGACGTGTTCGTCCATATGGATTTGGAGCGATCGTCACAATATGTAAGGAACTTACCTGCATATTTTCGATTAAAAGCGTGAATAGAATCATACCACAACCGTCACTATAATCGCAAACATGATTTCACTACATAAGTACTTGTCATTAGATTTTGCCCCAATGAACTGCATTATTCAAGTATGAAATGTGAAACAAAAAGTTGTAGTATCATTAATTTTCTAACCGAGTTCTAAGTTAAAAGTAATATACTTCTCTCTTTTATTAACATTTGAAAAAAAAAATTTGTTAATAGTCTATAAATTGAGGTGAAAATGTTATTTTTTTTATAAAAGTTTGAGGTAAGAACGTTATTTTTAATGAAATTTGTCCTAATTTTAATGTTAAATTAAATTAATTAATGTTAATTGGTAAATTAATTTGGGTCATGATTATAGGTAGCGTTGTTAGTGGATTTTTTTTTATAGAAAAATTCAGTAATTAAATTAAAAATAATTTTTCACGAAAATGTGAAAAATAGCAAGTACATAAACTCTAAAATCCTACTTACATAACACCTTGTCCAAGTGATATCATCAACTCATAAAACAAAACATGATAGTTACTTCTTCATTCTCAATTTAATAGTTCACTGACAAAAAATACACAGTTTAATAAATGTCATTTACATACTGTATTTTTTATTCAATTACTATTTTTGTCATTTACTTTTTAATTATCTATTTGTTTTAAATGAAAAAGGTATAAAATAACTTTACATCGGTATTACTTATCTATTTATGAAAATGAACTATTATAATTTGAATATATGTTCAAAGAAAAAACATGACTATGACTATTTTTTCGGCGAAAATATAAATATATATATATAAAATATCAAAAAGATCCGGTGGTACACACGAACGACAATAATTGAAAGGTCCCGCTCTGAGCGTTTTACAAATATTGAACGATATCATTGGAAGAGAGCGAGCACATTGAAATTGTAAAAGACAATACATTCGTACAAACCACTTAACCTAAATCTAAAACATACATAAAATCGATCTCATATCTAACCCCACAATCGCCACTACTCAAAAGCTGCACAACTAAAATGAACGTCGGGCACTCCAGCAGCACCTAACCCGAGGCCTGCAAACCAAAGTAACCTCTCGTACCCAAAAAATCCCGTATAAACACCTGAACCAGAGAAATACAAGCCCGTCGAAAAAGATCAAATCCCCGTCCAAGTGGAAAAAAGGACCCCGAGAGAAACACTCCAATAAACATCAATTTTCCGAGGTCAACTAAGTCAACACATGTGATGACCCGTCCAAATACATTTAGACGAATACATCATTCATCGATTTCATAGTGAGGTACTGACCTCTACATGATACGTTTTGTAAACATTGCATTCTTTTGAAAAGGCACACCATTAATGAATATCAAATTCCAAGGTTTTCGACATCTGATGATTTCTACATATAGACAATCACCGTAAATAATAGTTTACCATAATACATCCGTTGAAAATGCAGTCAAAACAAGATACATGGTGATGATTTTGTGAATGCAAAGTTTTCTCGAATAAAGCATGTATGACTCCATGCACATAGCTTGTATAACGTATAATCAAACAACGGAAGACTTCTAGGAACCTGAGAATAAACATGCTTAAAAGTGTCAACACAAAGGTTGGTGAGTTCATAGTTTTAATGTTGCGCATAATCTGTATATAAAGGTGGATCACAAGATTTCAGTTGTTTCATCCAGAAACATTTATCAAAATATTCTACGAAATTGAGCACCCTGATAACTAAACTTTAACGTTATAATAAGTACCCATGTTTTAACATACATGCAACCAACATGTACAATACACGCAATCCAATGTGTACTAAACTCAAATAGCATACGTCTGTTTATAGTTCAGGCTAGGGTTTTTATACCTGGAACAGACGGGGATGTCAAGCCCTATGGATCCATATACAACTACTCGTGCCCACCAGTTCTTATAATCGGTAGTTACTAGTTACCAAAGCTAAGGGATTTTTAGTTCAAACTCGGTATAGAATTTAGTATGTACTTGTGTCCATTGTGTTTAAAATAAAGTGCATGTATTCCCAGCTCAAAAATATATATTGCAAAAGCAATTAAAAAGGGATCTATAAACTCACCTTAGCAGTACATAAGGTCATCACCGAAATGTGATTGAAACTCGGATTGCAAAATAACTGTAGATCTCAACCTAGAAAACATATGTTGGTCAATACATGTCTAATAAGCTAGGTCAGGTCATAGTGTATCACAATCCTAATGCTCGAGACCGACATGAAAAAATTAACAAAAGTCATCTCAAAAGTCAATCTGACCCAATATGATCTTTAAATCTATACATGTTTATTATCATAGTATAAGTCTTGATAATTGAACGAATTTATAGTTTATCAAACTCAAAATATTATTTATTTCCGGAGTTATATTATATTTGAATTATCATGGCAATCAAAAATATTTTATTAATTCACATAGGTTTCCAATACTTGTAAAATCAGATTATAGTGTTTATAAAGCTTTAAAACATGATAAGACAGTCAACTTTGATAATTGTTCACCAAAACGAGACGTGCTTTATATAGAAATTCATTTACTCGATTAGTAATATTTAAAAATCCAATTTATCAATCTCATAGACAAGTTGTTTAAATATTAATTTACAGTTTCAAACACAATCTCAATTAACGTCAAACTTAATTCAGTTGACCATATCTTTTAATCCGTTCATCGAAATCACGCGATTTCTAAATGAAAAGTTATTAATTTTTTGCCAACTTTCCAAAAACATGCATATCATATACTTTATATCAGTAGCATATGTATCAAATTCGTGATTCATCATAAACTATCTAATGACAAAATTTAGCATACAAGCATGTATAAACATATATACTCGAGCACTAGACATGGATACACTATTAATATATAAAAGATAAGAAATGAATACTCACGTATCAATATTGTGATTCAATATCGCAGGAAAGTACGTAGACGCAACGGAAATGATAAACACTAGTTTGACCTCACAAGTTATGTCCCCGAACAATACCCATAACCTCCATAGCTATAACCCATAATTTCCTTAGCTTTATCCTGCTTGAAAAACCCGTTTGAAATAACTCGCGCATACCCTCGTCGTAGTATTTTATGTATAATACTAATAATAATACTACAACTAATAAAACTAATAATAATAATACGATTAATAATAATATTAATCTTAATATATATATATATATATATATATATATATATATATATATATATATATATATATATATATATATATATATATATATATATATATATATAGATTGAGAGATACAAGATGGATGAATGAAACTGGAACGTAAACTAATTCGTTTTATAGACATAAACTGGAACCGACACTCATGCGATCTCATGAGTGTCATGCTATGTTTTCATGCGTTCGCATGAAGTTAAAAGTCAGGTCACATTGTTTCATTTTTCTTTGCCGACACAATATTATGCATATTTATATTTATTTAACATATAATATATTTAATCTTTAAAATTAATTAAATATTATATTATATTCTCGTGCATAGTTGATTTGTAATTTTAGCACCGATGAATTGTACGTTGACGCTCGACTTACGTGCAGGTTCCGATTTTTCGAACGTCCTTTCGTACTCTTAGAAAACTTGTACTTTACGTTTTGCGACACGTACCTTTATCAATAATTAGACTTATAAAGATTAAGTTTAAATTTGATCGGAAATTTTCGGGTTGTCACAACACACGTCGGCAACGACATCGAGCCCACCCGAATAGACTCGACTACGGGAGAAGTATGAACAAAACAATCAAGCAGCAACCAACCAGTGCACAACACAAAGTCAAACCAAATAGAAACCCGGCCATCTTCACCAAATTTTCGGAGAACATTTATAAACCCGTAAAACCCACCGGTCGACAAATCAGCAGCGAAGAGTCGCCGGTAGCTGCTGGAATAAACCAACAGCCACCAGCATACGACCAGCACCATCATCAGCCGCCGGCAGTTGCAGGAGACCACCAGACAACCGTCAATAGGGCCAGCTGTAGCGACCCGACAAAATCGTCATTGACGACGCCGTCTACTTAGGTCCCGTTACGTGGTCATAAGTCTTTAAAACAACGTTTGACCAAAAGTATGTCGCATTCATTTCAAAAGTAAAGATGTTTCAAGGTTTACAAAGTAGTTCGACAATTAGTTACGTTACAAAGTTTAAAGTACAAATGAAACATATGCGACACAATTCGAAAGTAGCCAAAAGACGCTCCACGTATGCATGTATACTCGACACCCAAGCAAGTATCAAAAGTAATGAGCGGAAGCATGTATCACAAAACATTCAAGGACCTGAGAAAAACATATAAATCTGTCAACGAAAACGTTGGTGAAATCATAGGTTTAAGTAAGTAAGTACAAGTGAACCACAAGATTTGTAACATTGATATAATAGTAATACATTCCAAAAGTTAATATTCACGAGCACCCAATTATCAATGCTTGACATTCCTTCCATAGAACCCCATCACAATAGTGTTAGAACATACACTGTTTCTCGAAAATATATTTCATTCGTAAATGGTAGCGAACCGTTTGAATGAGGGTTTGTCAAACCCATATGGCCATATAACATAAGTTCTCGCTTACACCCGGCAAGTGTAACTAATGATAATCGAATTGAGGATTTTTGTTCAAACTCTTATGTAGAATGTTTGTTTTCCTGTACTTGTGTTCACTTAGTAAAAAGAACGTTTATGTTTTCTCATCCCAAATGTGAGTTCAAAAAGAGTAAAATTGGGACTATGATCTCACCTTGAGTGCACGTATGTAAAAGTACTTCAACAAGTAAACGTGTGCAAGAACGAATGCTAGTCTTGACCTAAACAAATAGGTTTGTATCAATATCGGTAAACACGGTCGATCAAAGTGTTCAATTAGTCCTATGGCTCGTTACGACTCGATTATGTAGCATGTGAATCAAATTGTCAAGTTTCATGCAAGATAAAAGTATAGAAACAAGTTAGAAAGATTGCATAATCATTTGGTTAAGTTTGACAAAAAGTCAAACTTTGGTCGGGTCAAAGTCAATGAAAAAGTCAACACGTTCGCGTCGGGTCCCGAACTATTTTTCTGAGGTTTTTAATCATATATGAGCATGTTAGAACAAGTTACATGTGAATTGGAGGTCCGTAGCATGGCAAACATTTTTCATAATTTGACCAAATTGGACAGCCCACTTTGGCGCGACGTGCGGGTATATGGCGCGCCGCGTCATTACCTGTGCAGAGAATTCTGGCAGTTTTAAGTTTAATGCACGAACCTAACTTCAAACAATCACCATTTATGACCCGCAAACAACCAAAACATGTATCTTATATCATCGGAAAGGTATTTTGACAAGGAAAACAACTAAACACATTTCATCAATCGCATTTACCTTTTCAACAACCAAAATCACATTCAAAGCTCCTCATTTAATGCATCCAAGTTCATAAATGCAATTCGATGATTTGGCAACCAATTTACATGAACGATATGCCGTTTCGAAGGTAATCAAGCATACAATACAACCTAACACTTACAAATAACATTTCATGTCATTCAAAGCATCAAAAGTTCATTTCAAGTTCATCAAACCCTAACCCAAATCCACCAAAACCAATAATCAAGTTTATGAAGTTTTCTAAAACAACCTACACATAAAATTGAAGCTAGTGCTACTAGTAACACATTTAATACTTGCACTTTACCATAACAACAACATTTAAGCAACCAAATCATGAATCAAACACACCAAACTTTCAAGTTCATGCTAGTCACTAAAAATAACAAGATCAAACATATAAATCATATATTCATGTTAGACTTGAGCCATAGACACTAACTAACAACTTTATAAGTTAAAAACATCAAGAACACAAAATCTAGTGATTTTAGAAAGTTACCCAAATGTAATAAAATCAGCATGGAATCGAAGAGGAAGTTGCAAGGATTCCAAATATGCAATTTGTTTGGATTGAAGCTTGATCGATTTGATTTAGATGATAAATCTTTGAAATGGAGAATTGAAAGAAAATGTGGAAGTATGAAAAGAAAATGAAAATGAAAATGAAAAGAATGGGGAAGTGGGTGTTGACTAGTCAAAAGCTAGTCACATCTTTGCTCCCTTGGCGAAACTAGTCCCTCGAGTTCGGTTGCGGTTGCGTGAATTACCTAAACGAGATAATTTAAAAAGCATATCAACGGGAGATGTTATAAACATATAACGGACTTTAAATAAAAAAAACGGAAAAGTAAACGAAAAAGGGCGGGATGTTACATTACCTACTCCTTAAAAGAAATTTTGTCCCAAAATTTAAGCAGGCGTAGTAGTCGTGGTTTCTTCCTCGGGATCTTGCGTTTCCGAATTCGTGAAAAGATGAGGATACTTCCTTTGCATTTGATCTTGTCTTTCCCAAGTAAACTCGGGTCCCCTTTTGGCGTTCCAACGGACCTTGACAATTGAAATTCGGCTTTGTTTCAACGTCTTGACGGAGGTGTCCACAATTTCAACCGGTTCTTCCACAAAATGAAGTTTGTCATCAATAGTAAGTTCCTCGGGAGGGATGACGATATCGGGTTCGGCAAGACACTTTTTCAAGTTAGATACATGGAAGGTAGGATGTACGGAGCTCAATTGAGGCGGAAGATCTAAACGATAAGCAACGGTTCCGACACGCTCCAAGATTTCGAAAGGACCAATATACCGCGGGTTTAGCTTTCCGCGTTTCCCGAAACGAATTACACCTTTCCAAGGTACGACTTTTAACATTACGCGGTCACCGACTTGAAATTCGAGGTCGTTGCGTCTTTTGTCGGTATAGCTCTTTTGACTACTTCGGGTCTTCCTAAGCCTATCTCGGATTTGAACGATCTTCTCGGTTGTTTCGTGAATGAGTTCGGGTCCGGTGATTTGTGTGTCACCTACTTCGGCCCAACAAAGAGGTGAACGACATTTTCGGCCATATAAAGCTTCGAATGGTGCGGCGTTAATACTTGCGTGATAACTATTGTTGTAGGAGAATTCGGCGAGAGGCAAGTGCTTATCCCAAGCTTTTCCAAAGTCGACAACACAAGCTCGTAGCATGTATTCTAAAGTTTGAATTGTGCATTCGCTTTGTGTGATGACCGGAAAATTTCGACTAATTTAAACCAATTCTTTATACGATTTATTATTTTGGCACGTTAAACAAAGTCTGTTAGATTGAGTCTCAAAATTTTAGAACTGTTTCATATATACAATTACCTTTGACTACTCTCGACGATATATATGTACAAGTAAAAACGACTTTCCTACAGTAAAACCCTATTTGCTACAGTAAAAATTACTTTGCTACAGTAAAACACTATTTGCTACAGTAAAACACTATTTGCTACAGTGAAACCGTATTTGCTACAGTGAAACGAATTTGCTACAGTGATTTGCTACAGTACCACTATTTGCTACAGTAAACACTATTTGATGTCGACGAACTAGCAAACAAAAACGGAAAAGGCGGCCATGCGATCGCATGGCAAAAACACTGAAAACTCATGCGATCGCATGAGCTACAGTAAATCGAAAAGTAATATATATACGCAGTTTGTTCGACGAAGTTTTTCCACATGAGTTTTATCTCTCAATATTTATATTTATATTATAATTATAATTTTAAATTTAAGTTTAATAATAATAAGGTATATACGAGGGTGTTTTTAATTCGGGTTTCAAACCGCTTTAAGCTAAGGAAATATTGGGTATTGTTCGGGGTATTGTTCTTGAATCCAAGGCCAACCATACAGTCGTCTACCATCATTACGTTTACGCAATTTGCCTACAATATTGAGTCTCAATATTGAACTGTGAGTTATAGTCTCCCTTTTTAAATACTTTAAATATTTTTGGGCTTAGAATACATGCAATTTATTTTAAACGCGATAAGACACAAGTACATACTAAATCCTACACTGAGTTAAATCGAAAATCCCTTAGCTTTGGTAACTAGTAGCTACCAGTACATAGGATATGGACTGGTGGGCGCGAATAATTGTATATGGATCCATAGGGCTTGACATCCCCGTCCGAGCTAGAGCGCTAGCCTTTTAACGGACGTATGTTATTTGAGTTTATAACACGTTGGTTTGCGTGTATTAAAACGAATGGGGTAATTATCACTATAGCGTTAAGTTTAGTTACCAGGGTGCTCTGTTACGTAGAATCTATTGATAAACTTTTGATGAAATCTTGTGGTCTATCTTTATATATGTTTATGACTCGAGCAATTAAACCTATAACTCACCAACATTCGTGTTGACTTTTTAGCATGTTTTATTCTCAGGTCCTTAGAATGCTTCCGCTGTGATGTGCTTATTGCCTGCATGGAGTCTCTCATGCTTTGTACAAAGTTTATTGCATTCAAAATAAAACTGCGTCGTGTAATAAATAATTGGACTGTGATGTCAACCTGTAAATTAAAGACTTATGTATTTCGGGGTTTTGCTTATACCTAAGCACTCTCCCACATGTTTATAACTTTCTATGTTTAGAAAGTCACATATTTTAATGAATGCAATATTTTATCAAAACGTATCATATAGAGGTTAAAACCTCACTGTGGAATCAATGATTAACGTGCCGCGTCAATAGCGATTTTGCCGGGTCGTTACACTTTGTCTGTCGGTTTGCGGATGATACGCGGTGCTCATGTCTAAACGTGTTCCCAATGCTTCTTGTAAAGTACGCCAAAATCTAGAAACAAAAAGGCCATCTCGGTCGGAGATAATCGATAAGGGTACACCGTGTCGAGCTACGATTTCTTTAATGTAAAGTTGTGCGAGTTTCTCCATGTTGTCGGTTTCCTTCATGGCTAGGAAATATACGGATTTGGTGAGACGGTCAACAATAACCCAAATAGTATCATAACCGCCAACCGTCTTTGGTAGTTTGGTGATAAAATCCATCGTTATCCTTTCCCACTTCCATTGCGGGATTTCGGGTTGTTGAAGTAGTCTGGACGGTCTTTGATGTTCGGCTTTGACTTTGGAGCAAGTTAGGCATTTTCCAACATAAGTAGCAACGTCCCTTTTAATGTTCGGCCACCAATATTGTTCTCTGAGGTCGTGATACATCTTATTGGCACCGGGGTGAATCGAATATCTTGACTTATGGGCTTCGTCTAAAATAAGGCTTCGCAAGTCCCCATAACTAGGTACCCAAATTCTTCCGGCGAAATATCGGAGTCCGGTTTCTTTAACTTCGAATCGAGAGGTGAGGACATTCAAGTGTTCGAGAGAGATGTTTTCATCCTTGAGAGCCTCATCTTGGGCTACACGAATTTGACTATTTAGGTTGGTGTAAATGGTGATGTTTAAAGCTCGGACACGAAGAGGCACAGCTCTTTCTTTTCACTCAAGGCATCGGCTACTACGTTTGCCTTCCCCGGATGGTAACGAAGCTCACAATCATAATCGTTTAAAGTTTCAATCCACCGTCGTTGTCTCATGTTTAGTTGCTTTTAATCAAAGATGTGTTGGAGGCTTAGTGTCTCCACATTTTAAGTGCGAAGACAACGGCTCCGAGTTCGAGATCATGTGTCGTATAGTTCCATTCATGGATTTTCAATTGTCGAGAGGCATAAGCAATGACTTTCTTTCATTGCATCAATACACACCCAAAACCATGTTTCGAGGCATCGCAATATACAACAAAATCGTCATTGCCTTCGGGAAGTGACAAGATAGGAGCGGTGGTTAGCTTTGTCTTCAAGATTTGAAATGCGGATTCTTGTTCGGTCGCCCAAATGAATTTCTTTCCCTTGTGAGTTAACGCGGTTAGAGGACGAGCAACCAAAGAGAAATCTTTGATGAATCTATGATAGTATCCGGCGAGACCCAAAAATTGACGAATGTGAGTAGGAGTAGTAGGAGTCTCCCATTTACTAATGGCTTCGATTTTCATTGGATCGACTTTAATACCTTGATCACTTACAACATGACCAAGAAATTGAACTTCCTTTAACCAAAATTCACACTTGGAGAATTTGGCATAGAGTCGTTCTTGTCTCAAGAGTTCAAGCACAAGTCGGAGATGTTGTTCGTGCTCTTCTTCGCTTTTAGAATAGACCAAGATGTCATCGATGAACACAATAACGAATTTATCGAGATACGGTTTGCACACGCGGTTCATAAGATCCATGAACACCGCTGGTGCGTTAGTGAGACCAAATGGCATTACAAGAAATTCATAACTACCGTAACGAGTTCGGAAAGCGATTTTGGAGACATCTTCCCCCTTAACCCTTAATTGATGATGACCCGAGCGGAGATCGATTTTTGAATATACACAAGACCATTGTAGTTGATCAAAAAGGTCATCGATGAGAGGAAGAGGATATCAGTTCTTAACCTTCAATTTGTTTAGTTCACGATAATCATTGCACATTCGTAGGGATCCGTCTTTCTTTTTAACAAACAAAATTGGAGCGCCCCAAGGTGAATGGCTAGGTTGGATAAAACCACGATCAAGTAGTTCTTGGATTTAACTTTGCAATTCTTGCATTTCGGATGGAGCGAGTCTATATGGTGCACATGCTACGGGTGCGGCTCCCGGAATAAGATCGATTTGGAATTCGACCGGTCGATGAGGTGGAAGACCCGGCAATTCGTCGGGAAATACATCGGAATAGTCACTAACAATTGGCACATCATCGCTGTGCTTCTCATCGGACTCGACTTTCTTAACGTGAGCAAGGATCGCAAAACAACCCTTACGGAGTAGTTTTCTAACTTTAATGCATGAAACGAGGTTGAGTCCGGTGCAACTCTTATCGCCATAGACGATCAAAGGTTCGCCGTTCTCGATAGGAATCCGGATTGCGTTAAGATCACAAAGGATGTGAGATTTCGTTTTGGCTAGCCAATTCATACCGATTATTACATCGAAGCTTCCTAGTTCCATGGGTATCAAGTCAATTTCAAACTCATTACCCAAAATGTTTAACGTACACCCCCGGTAATATGTGTCGGCACTTAGTAGTTTCCCGTTGGCCACTTCAATGGTATAAGTGGTATCTAATGAAAGTAGTGGAGTGTTAAAAGAATGAATTAAAGTCTTGGATACAAAGCATTTATCGGCACCCAAATAGAATAAACAAGTAACATAAGTGTTGTTGAAAATAAACGTACCCGTGACTAATTCATTGTCATCTCGGGCTTCCTCGGTGTTGATGTTGAAAGCTCGGCCGCGCGTATTGGGGTTATCTTTCTTCTTCGGGCATGCATTTCTATAATGGCCCGTTTGGCCACATTCGTAACAAGTGCCCGTTTTTGGTGCATTGGGCCCCTTTCGAGCGATGGGGGCGACACTTTTACACTCATTGGCCTTATGACCAACTCCTTGGCACCGATGGCAAATTTGCTTGCCACATTCACCAAAGTGATGTTTGTTGCATTTGTTGCAAAGAGGTAGGTTTCCGGCATAACCCTTCTTGCCGTCGGAGGTGAAAGGCTTCTTGGCAAAATTGTTGTTGCTTGATTGAGGGGATTCCCATTTTCTTTTGTTGTTACCCGACTTATCCTCAGCTTTAGGTGCCGGCACTATGATTTCGTCCACCGTTTCTATCAACTTGTGGGCCATGTTCAAAGCTTCTTGATGATTAGTGGGTTTGGATGACATTACCCCGTGTTTGATGCTCTTTGGAAGACCATCCATGCAAAGTTTAACCCTTAAAGCTTCGAGGTTCACAAGGTTTGGGCACATCAAGGCTAGTTCGGAAAATCGTTGATTGTAAGCCTTGAGATCGTTTCCGACCGCTTTCAAAGTTCTTAGCTCTTGTTCGAGCCTTCGGGTTTCTTCACGAGGGAAATATTCGACGATCATCTTTTCCCTTAAGTCGGCCCAAGAGAGGGCGTGAGCTTCATCGGTACCCACCGATTGTACATAGGTGTTCCACCATGTGAGGGCGACACCGACGAAAGTGTGAGTGGAGTATTTGACCTTATCTTGGTCCCGACAACCGCTTATGCTAAAGATGGCCTCCGTTTGTTCGAACCATCGAGTAAGAGTAACCAGTCCCCCAGTCCCATCAAAATTTTGAGGTTTGCACCCCATGAAGGCTTTATAGGAGCATCCCTCGCTTGAGTTATCGGCTCCTTGATTGTTGTTGTTGTGGTTGTTGTTATTGTTGTTGTTGGAGGAGTGACCGGCCATGGCCACATCCACGGCGGTGGCTATCATCCGTTGAAGGGCTTGTTCGGGAGTCTCATGGCGTGGCACACGACGAGGAGGCATTGTTCCTTCAAAACACAAGAATACCGTTGATTAGTATTTTCAATAATACTAATCATGATATGGAATAAGGATAGAGAAAAAAATTTCCTTGACTCGCCTTAAATTCTTTATGCCACAATGTCGGAACGTTCATATGAGTCACCGTAATATAATCCCGGAAATTATATTACCCTGATTCATATGTGCATTCGACATCATTTCATATAGTCAAGGTGGCGTGTCAATCAAATTAAACAACGTGAGATTAAGATGAACAAAGAGTAGATATGAGTAGAAACGTTCGAGTATAAATGCACAAGTAGTCAAGTAATTCCTACTTCAACTCTATATGCCGGTTGTAGTCTAGACTCACTAATGTACCCTATGACTCGGGGTTGACACCAATAAACTTTAAATCCCTACAACCTGGCTCTGATACCATCTGTAGCGACCCGACAAAATCGTCATTGACGGCGCCGTCTACTTAGGTCCCGTTACGTGGTCATAAGTCTTTAAAACAACGTTTGACCAAAAGTATGTCGCATTCATTTCAAAAGTAAAGATGTTTCAAGGTTTACAAAGTAGTTCGACAATTAGTTACGTTACAAAGTTTAAAGTACAAATGAAACATATGCGACACAATTTGAAAGTAGCCAAAAGACGCTCCACGTATGCATGTATACTCGACACCCAAGCAAGTATCAAAAGTAATGAACGGAAGCATGTATCACAAAACGTTCAAGGACCTGAGAAAAACATAGAAATCTGTCAACGAAAACGTTGGGGAAATTATAGGTTTAAGTAAGTAAGTACAAGTGAACTACATGATTTGTAACATTGATATAATAGTAATACATTCCAAAAGTTAATATTCACGAGCACCCAATTATCAATGCTTAACATTCCTTCCATAGAACCCCATCACAATAGTGTTAGAACATACACTGTTTCTCGAAAATATATTTCATTCGTAAATGGTAGCGAACCGTTTGAATGAGGGTTTGTCAAACCCATATGGCCATATAACATAAGTTCTCGCTTACACCCGGCAAGTGTAACTAATGATAATCGAATTGAGGATTTTTGTTCAAACTCTTATGTAGAATGTTTGTTTTCCTGTACTTGTGTTCACTTAGTAAAAAGAACGTTTATGTTTTCTCATCCCAAATGTGAGTTCAAAAAGAGTAAAATTGGGACTATGATCTCACCTTGAGTGCACGTATGTAAAAGTACTTCAATAAGTAAACGTGTGCAAGAACGAATGCTAGTCTTGACCTAAACAAATAGGTTTGTATCAATATCGGTAAACACGGTCGATCAAAGTGTTCAATTAGTCTTATGGCTCGTTACGACTTGATTATGTAGCATGTGAATCAAATTGTCAAGTTTCATGCAAGATACAAGTATAGAAACAAGTTAGAAAGATTGCATAATCATTAGGTTAAGTTTGACAAAAAGTCAAACTTTGGTCGGGTCAAAGTCAACGAAAAAGTCAACACGTTCGGGTCGGGTCCCGAACTATTTTTCTGAGGTTTTTAATCATATATGAGCATGTTAGAACAAGTTACATGTGAATTGGAGGTCCGTAGCATGGCAAACATTTTTCATAATTTGACCAAATTGGACAGCCCACTTTGGCGCGCCGCGCGGGTATATGGCGCGCCGCGCCATTACCTGTACAGAGAATTCTGGCAGTTTTAAGTTTAATGCACGAACCTAACTTCAAACAATCAACATTTATGACCTGCAAACAACCAAAACATGTATCTTATATAATTGGAAAGGTATTTTGACAAGGAAAACAACTAAACACATTTCATCAATCGCATTTACCTTTTCAACAACCAAAATCACATTCAAAGCTCCTCATTTAATGCATCCAAGTTCATAAATGCAATTCGATGATTCGGCAACCAATTTACATGAACGATATGCCGTTTCGAAGGTAATCAAGCATACAATACAACCTAACACTTACAAATAACATTTCATGTCATTCAAAGCATCAAAAGTTCATTTCAAGTTCATCAAACCCTAACCCAAATCCACCAAAACCAATAATCAAGTTTATGAAGTTTTCTAAAACAACCTACACATCAAATTGAAGCTAGTGCTACTAGTAACACATTTAATACTTGCACTTTACCATAACAACAACATTTAAGCAACCAAATCATGAATCAAATATACCAAACTTTCAAGTTCATGCTAGTCACTAAAAATAACAAGATTAAACATATAAATCATATATTCATGTTAGATTTGAGCTGTAGTGACCCGAACTTTTCCATGTTTATATATATATTAAATAAAATTGTTATTTACATGATTAAGTGTTTCCAACATGTTAAGCAATCAAACTTGTTAAGACTTGATTAACTGAAATAGGTTTCATATAGACAATTGACCACCCAAGTTGACCGGTGATTCACGAACGTTAAAACTTGTAAAAACTATATGATGACATATATATGGATATATATATAGTTAACATGATATTATGATAAGTAAACATATCATCAAGTATATTAACAATGAACTACATATGTAAAAGCAAGACTACTAACTTAATGATTTTGAAACGAGACATATATGTAACGATTATCGTTGTAACGACATTTAATGTATATATATCATATTAAGAGATATTCATACATCATAATATCATGATAATATAATAATTTAAAATCTCATTTGATGTTATAAACATTGGGTTAACAACATTTAACAAGATCATTAAGCTAAAGGTTTCAAAACAACACTTACATGTAACGACTAACGATGACTTAACGACTGAGTTAAAATGTATATACATGTAGTGTTTTAATATGTATTCATACACTTTTGAAAGACTTTAAGACACTTATCAAAATACTTCTACTTAACAAAAATGCTTACAATTACATCCTCGTTCAGTTTCATCAACAATTCTACTCGTATGCACCCGTATTCGTACTCGTACAATACACAGCTTTTAGATGTATGTACTATTGGTATATACACTCCAATGATTAGCTCTTAGCAGCCCATGTGAGTCACCTAACACATGTGGGAACCATCATTTGACAACTAGCATGAAATATCTCATAAAATTACAAAAATATGAGTAATCATTCATGACTTATTTACATGAAAACAAAATTACATATCCTTTATATCTAATCCATACACCAACGACCAAAAACACCTACAAACACTTTCATTCTTCAATTTTCTTCATCTAATTGATCTCTCTCAAGTTCTATCTTTAAGTTCTAAGTGTTCTTCATAAATTCTACAAGTTCTAGTTACATAAAATCAAGAATACTTTCAAGTTTGCTAGCTCACTTCCAATCTTGTAAGGTGATCATCCAACCTCAAGAAATCTTTGTTTGTTACAGTAGGTTATCATTCTAATACAAGGTAATAATCATATTCAAACTTTGGTTCAATTTCTATAACTATAACAATCTTATTTCAAGTGATGATCTTACTTGAACTTGTTTTCGTGTCATGATTCTGCTTCAAGAACTTCGAGCCATCCAATGATCCGTTGAAGCTAGATCCATTTTTCGCTTTTCCAGTAGGTTTATCCAAGGAACTTAAGGTAGTAATGATGTTCATAACATCATTCGATTCATACATAAAAAGCTATCATATTCGAAGTGGTAAACTAGTAATCACTAGAACATAGTTCAGTTAATTCTAAACTTTTTCGCAAATAAAGTTAATCCTTCTAACTACACTTTTAAAATCAACTATACACATGATCTATAACTATATCATATGCTAACTTAATGATTTAAAACCCGAAAACACGATAAACACCATAAAACCGGATTTACGCCGTCGTAGTTACAACCGGGGGCTGTTTTGGTTTGGATAATTAAAAACTATGAAAAACTTTGATTTAAAAGCTATACTTCTGGGAAAAATGATTTTTCTTATGAACATGAAACCATATCCAAAAATCATGGTTAAACTCAAAGTGAAAGTATGTTTTTCAAAACAGTCATCAAGATGTCATTCTTTCGACGGAAATGACTACCTCTTTCAAAAACAACTTGTAACTTGTATTTCCGACTATAAACCTATACCTTTTCTGTTTAGTTTCATAAAGTCAATTTCAATACGAAACCGTGGCAGCTTAAATCACTCAAAACGGATTAGAAACGAAGAAATGGCGAGCAAAACAAAATTGGTAAAAACTACTCATTTTAGCTACGTGAAAATTGGTAACAAATCTATTCCAACCATAACTTAATCGACTTGTATTGTATATTATGTAATCTTGAGATACCATAGACACGTATACAATTTTTCGACCTATCATGTCGACACATCTATATATATTTCGGAACAACCATAGACACTCTATATGTGAATGTTGGAGTTAGCTATACAGGGTTGAGGTTGATTCCAAAATATATATAGTTTGAGTTGTGATCAATACTGAGATATGTATACACTGGGTCGTGGATTGATTCAAGATAATATATATCGATTTATTTATGTACATCTAACTGTGGACAACTAGTTGTAGGTTACTAACGAGGACAGCTGACTTAATAAACTTAAAACATCAAAATGTATTAAAAGTGTTGTAAATATATTTTGAACATACTTTGATATATATGTACATATTTGTTATAGGTTCGTGAATCGACCAGTGGCCAAGTCTTACTTCCCGACGAAGTAAAAAAATCTGTGAAAGTGAGTTATAGTCCCACTTTTAAAATCTAATATTTTTGGGATGAGAATACATGCAGGTTTTATAAATGATTTACAAAATAGACACAAGTACGTGAAACTACATTCTATGGTTGAATTATCGAAATCGAATATGCCCCTTTTTATTAAGTCTGGTAATCTAAGAATTAGGGAACAGACACCCTAATTGACGTGAATCCTAAAGATAGATCTATTGGGCCTAACAAACCCCATCCAAAGTACCGGATGCTTTAGTACTTCAAAATTTATATCATATCCGAAGGGTGTCCCGGAATGATGGGGATATTCTTATATATGCATCTTGTTAATGTCGGTTACCAGGTGTTCACCATATGAATGATTTTTATCTCTATGTATGGGATGTGTATTGAAATATGAAATCTTGTGGTCTATTATTATGATTTGATAATATATAGGTTAAACCTATAACTCACCAACATTTTTGTTGACGTTTTAAGCATGTTTATTCTCAGGTGATTATTAAGAGCTTCCGCTATCGCATACTTAAATAAGGATGAGATTTGGAGTCCATGCATGTATGATATTGTGTAAAAACTGCATTCAAGAAACTTATTTCGTTGTAACATATTTGTATTGTAAACCATTATGTAATGGTTGTGTGTAAACAGGATATTTTAGATTATCATTATTTGATAATCTACGTAAAGCTTTTTAAACCTTTATTGATGAAATAAAGGTTATGGTTTGTTTTAAAATGAATGCAGTCTTTGAAAAACGTCTCATATAGAGGTCAAAACCTCGCAAAGAAATCAATTAATATGGAACGTTTTTAATCAATAAGAACGGGACATTTCAGTTGGTATCCGAGCGTTGGTCTTAGAGAACCAGAATTTTGCATTAGTGTATCTTATCGAGTTTGTTAGGATGCATTAGTGAGTCTGGACTTCGACCGTGTTTACTTGAAAAATGATTGCTTAACAAATTTTGTTGGAAACTATATATTTTTAACATGTGAATATTATGTGATATATTAATCTCTTAACGTGTTTGATATTATGTGATACATGTCTACCTCTAGAACAAGTCCCATTGACTCACCTAATAATAATGAAGAGTCAAATGTAAATTGGAATGATTCGTGGACTGATTCACAAGTTCCTGAAGAGGAACCGTAAGAAGAGTCGGAACCGGAAGAAGAGTCGGAACCGGAAGAAGAATCGGAATCGGAAGAAGAATCGGAACCGGTAGAAGAAATAGAACCGGTGGGGGAAATAATAAAACGGTTAAGTAAAAGAAAATCCTCAACCAACCGACCAAGGTTAATTATGGTCAATGGTGTTTCCGCCAAGGAAGCAAAATATTGGGAGGATTACCAATTCTCCGATGAATCGGATTCCGACGAGAATTCCGAAGATGTTATAGAAATTACCCCAACTGAATTTAAAAAGGCAAAATAAAATAATAAGAGAAAGGGCATAAAAATAGAGAAATCTAATTCCAACCCAGATGAACTCTATATGTATCGTCAACCCCCGAAGTCCTTAAGTTGTAACAATGACCCGGGAACCTCTAAACCACCAGGTTTTTCTAAACCAATGTGAAAAATGACGGCTCGTATTAGGGGAACATCATATATCCCTAGAAACTTGGAAAAACGAACCAAAACCGAAGAAGAAGAAACGAGCGAGTCGGAATAAGATAGTTGTATTCGTGTGGTGTAATATATGTAATATAGTGTGCTTATGCTTTATGTTATATGTAAAAATTGCTTGTATTAATAAGTATTTTTTTTTATGAATCTAACTCTTGTCTATTTTACAGTATAAAAACACAAAATGGATAGACAACCCAATATTTTAAGAGACCTACCCGGAGATATGATTAATGAAATCTTGTCTAGAGTCGGTCAGAATTCCTCGGCACAACTATTTAAGGCGATATCAGTTTGTAAGACATTCGAAGAACGTTCCAAGAATGCCTTGGTTTATAAAAGGCTTTCGTTCGAAAGATGGGGGATATCACATTGGGAAATCCATAAGTTACGATGTGTTTACTTTGACGCATATATTGAGGGGAACCCAAATGCTATTTTACGCAACGGGTTAAGAAATTATTTTGACTCAATATATCCGAATATAGGACTTCGTGATTTAGAAAAAGCGGCTAACATGCAACATAAAGAAGCATGTTATGCTTACGGGTTAGTAATGTTCGCTTCTCACCAATGTGAGAACAAGAACATCGGGCTACAACTATTAAACAAAAAGTTCCCACAAGTGACGGAGTCGGTAATTGGGGTAAGAAATGAGGTTTTTAGATTGTTACGGGACTGTTGGATATTACGTAACCCTCGTCCCTTTAACGACGTTACAACACGCTGTCTTATCAACGGCCATAACGGTTATGTTCCACAAGACCAAGGATGGGAAGTAGTCCTAGTAAAACCATAATGCATGACTTGTTTCTGGACGTATGAATTACGTGTCTTTATTGCCTTTGCTGAATGACTTGTGTACTAGTTAGAATTATCTTCACAACCATCTTGTATAAAATTTATTGTGTGCTATATTTCATGCTATATGTAAAATAAGCGGTATTGTAAGTTTGTAAAATATTGTGTAAAAGTTTGAACGTGAAATATTATTATGATCAGTTTTTCATATAGAATTGTAGTAGTTGAATTTTATATTAGCTACTAAGTATGAACTTAACGGGTAGGTACTACCCGAATTTAAACTTATAAAACGCTAATATGAAGAAAAAGCTTTTATAAATGAGTTCATATTATGCTACGAGATACTATTGACTACTCTTAATATTCTGTATGATTAACTTGTTCCATTTGACTATTTTGAAGGAAATGGCACCAACTACTCGACACACCGTGAATATGAGTGAAGAGGAATTCCGTACTTTTCTAGCTTCGAACATAGCCGCAGTACAGGCTGTGCTACATACCAACAATAACCTCGGATCTAGCAGCACAGGAAATTGTGTAGGATGCACCTACAAAGAATTCACTGCCTGTAAACCTTTGGAATTTGATGGAACCGAAGGACCGATCAGATTGAAACGGTGGACCGAGAAGGTTGAATCGGTGTTTGTCATAAGTAAGTGTACTGAAGAGGACAAAGTGAAGTACGCTACGCATACCTTCACAGGTACTGCGTTAACATGGTGGAATACCTATCTAGAGCAAGTGGGACAAGATGATGCTTACGCACTACCGTGGTCAGCATTCAAGCACTTGATGAACGAGAAGTACCGTCCCAGAACTGAGGTCAATAAGCTCAAGACAGAACTTAGAGGGTTACGAACCCAAGGATTTGATATTACCACGTACGAAAGACGATTCACAGAATTGTGCCTATTGTGTCCGGGAGCGTTCGAAGATGAGGAAGAGAAGATCGACGCGTTTGTGAAAGGATTACCGGAAAGAATCCAAGAATATATAAGTTCACATGAGCCCGCCTCCATACAACTGGCATGTAGAATGGCTCACAAACTAGTGAACCAGATTGAGGAAAGAATTAAAGAACAGACGGCTAAAGAGGCCAATGTGAAGCAAGTCAAAAGAAAGTGGGAGGAAAACGGTGATAAGAATCACCAATACAACAACAACAACAACAATTACAACAATAATCGCAACAACTATCCCAACAATTGCAACATCAATCGCAACTACAACAAACGGCCCAACAACAACAACAACAACAGCAACTACAACAATCATCCCAACAACAATAACAACCGCAACAATAAAAATAATCAGAAGCAGCTATGCCAAAGGTGTGAAAAGTATCACTCGGGGTTCTGCACCAAATTTTGCAACAAGTGTAAAAGAAATGGTCATAGCGCGGTGAAGTGTGAGGTCTACGGACCAGGGGTTAACAGAACGAAAGGAACAAATGGTGTCAGAACGAGTAATGGCAGAGCAAGTAGTGTTGGAACAAGTTATGCCAATGTAGTTTGTTATAAATGTGGAAAACCGGGCCACATTATTAGAAATTGCCCGAACCAGGAGAACACGAATGGACAAGGCCGCGGAAGAGTTTTCAATATTAATGCGGCAGAGGCACAGGAAGACCCGGAGCTTGTTACGGGTACGTTTCTTATTGACAATAAATCTGCTTACGTTTTATTTGATTCGGGTGCGGATAGAAGCTATATGAGTAGAGATTTTTTGTGCTAAATTAAGTTGTCCATTGACGCCGTTGGATAGTAAATTTTTACTCGAATTAGCAAACGGTAAATTAATTTCAGCAGATAATATGTGCCGAAATCGAGAAATTAAACTGGGTAGCGAAATATTTAAGATTGATTTGATACCAGTAGAGTTAGAGAGTTTTGATGTAATAGTTGGCATGGACAGGCTGAAGAAGGTGAAAGCAGAGATCGTATGTTATAAAAATGCAATTCGCATTGTACGAGAAGAAGGAGAACCCCTTAATGGTGTACGGAGAAAAGGGCAGCACGAAGCTACATCTTATTAGTAATTTGAAGGCACAAAAACTAATAAGAAAAGGTTTCTATGCTATTCTAGCACATGTCGAGAAAGTACAAACTGAAGAAAAGAGCATCAATGATGTTTTTGTCACAAAAGAATTTCCCGATGTATTTCCGAAAGAATTACCGGGACTACCTCCACATCGATCTGTTGAATTTCAAATAGACCTTGTACCAGGAGCTGTACCAATAGCTCGTGCTCCTTACAGACTCGCACCCAGCGAGATGAAAGAACTGCAAAGCCAACTGCAAGAACTATTAGAACGTGGTTTCATTCGATCAAGCACATCACCATGGGGAGCTCCTGTTTTGTTTGTCAAGAAGAAAGATGGTACATTTAGGTTGTGTATTGACTACAGAGAGTTGAACAAACTTACCATCAAAAACCGTTATCCACTGCCGATAATTGACGACTTATTTGATCAACTACAAGGCTCGTCTGTTTATTCAAAGATTGACTTACATTCCGAGTATCATCAAATGCGGGTGAAAGAAGATGATATTCCAAAGACTGCTTTCAGAACACGTTACGGTCATTACGAGTTTATGGTCACGCCGTTTGGTTTAACTAATGCACCAGCTGTGTTCATGGACCTTATGAACCGAGTGTGTGGATCATACCTTGACAAGTTTGTCATTGTTTTCATTGATGACATACTTATTTACTCAAAGAATGACCAAGAACACGGTGAACATTTGAGAAAGGTGTTAGAAGTATTGAGGAAGGAAGAATTGTACGCTAAGTTTTCAAAGTGTGCATTTTGGTTGGAAGAAGTTCAATTCATCGGTCACATAGTGAACAAAGAAGGTATTAAGGTGGATCCGGCAAAGATAGAAACTGTTGAAAAGTGGGAAACCCCAAAAACTCCGAAACACATACGCCAGTTTTTAGGACTAGCTGGTTACTACAGAAGGTTCATCCAAGACTTTTCCAGAATAGCAAAACCCTTGACTGCATTAACGCATAAAGGAAAGAAATTTGAATGGATGGATGAACAAGAGAAAGCGTTTCAGTTATTGAAGAAAAAGCTAACTACGGCACCTATATTGTCATTGCCTGAAGGGAATGATGATTTTGTGATTTATTGTGACGCATCAAAGCAAGGTCTCGGTTGTGTATTAATGCAACGAACGAAGGTGATTGCTTATGCGTCTAGACAATTGAAGATTCACGAACAAAATTATACGACGCATGATTTGGAATTAGACGCGGTTGTTTTTGCATTAAAGACTTGGAGGCACTACTTATATGGGGTCAAAAGTATTATATATACCGACCACAAAAGTCTTCAACACATATTTAACCAGAAACAGCTGAACATGAGGCAGCGTAGGTGGATTGAATTGTTGAATGATTACGACTTTGAGATTCGTTACCACCCGGGGAAGGCAAATGTGGTAGCCGACGCCTTGAGTAGAAAGGACAGAGAACCCATTCGAGTAAAATCTATGAATATAATGATTCACAATAACCTTACTACTCAAATAAAGGAGGCGCAACAAGGAGTTTTAAAAGAGGGAAATTTAAAGAATGAAATACCCAAAGGATCGGAGAAGCATCTTAATATTCGGGAAGATGGAACCCGGTATAGGGCTGAAAGGATTTGGGTACCAAAATTTGGAGATATGAGAGAAATGGTACTTAGAGAAGCTCATAAAACCAGATACTCAATACATCCTGGAAAGGGAAAGATGTACAAGGATCTCAAGAAACATTTTTGGTGGCCAGGTATGAAAGCCGATGTTGCTAAATACGTAGGGGAATATTTGACGTGTTCTAAGGTCAAAGCGGAGCATCAGAAACCATCAGGTCTACTTCAACAACCCGAAATCCCAGAATGGAAATGGGAAAACATTACTATGGATTTCATCACTAAATTGCCAAGGACTGCAAGTGGGTTTGATACTATTTGGGTAATATTTGATCGTCTCACCAAATCAGCAGACTTCCAGCCAATAAGAGAAGATGATAAGATGGAGAAGTTAGCACGACTATATTTGAAGGAAGTCGTCTCCAGACATGGAATACCAATCTCTATTATCTCTAATAGGGATGGCAGATTTGTTTCAAGATTCTGGCAGACATTACAGCAAGCATTAGGAACTCGTCTAGACATGAGTACTGCCTATCATCCACAAACCGATGGGTAGAGTGAAAGGACGATACAAACGCTTGAATACATGCTACGAGCATGTGTTATTGATTTCGGAAACAGTTGGGATCGATATCTACCGTTAGCAGAATTTTCCTACAACAATAGCTACAATTCAAGCATTGAGATGGCTCCGTTTGAAGCACTTTATGGTAGAAAGTGCAGGTCTCCGATTTGTTGGAGTGAAGTGGGGGATAGACAGATTACGGGTTCGGAGATAATACAAGAAACTACCGAGAAGATCATCCAAATTCAACAACGGTTGAAAACCGCCCAAAGTCGACAAAAGAGCTACGCTGACATTAAAAGAAAAGATATAGAATTTGAAATTGAAGAGATGGTCATGCTTAAAGTTGCACCTTGGAAAGGCATTGTTCGATTTTGTAAACGAGGGAAATTAAATCCAAGGTATATCGGACCATTCAAGATTATTGATCGTGTCGGACCAGTAGCTTACCGACTTGAGTTACCTCAACAACTCGCGACTGTACATAACACTTTCCATGTCTCGAATTTGAAGAAATGTTTTGCTAATGAAGATCTCACTATTCCGTTAGATGAAATCTAAATCAACGAAAAACTTCAATTCATCGAAGAACCCGTCGAAATAATGGATCGTGAGGTTAAAAGACTTAAGCAAAACAAGATACCAATTGTTAAGGTTCGATGGAATGCTCGTAGAGGACCCGAGTTCACCTGGGAATGAGAAGATCAAATGAAGAAGAAATACCCGCATTTATTTCCAGAAGATACGTCAACACCTCCTACTGCTTGAAATTTCGGGACGAAATTTATTTAACGGGTAGGTACTGTAGTGACCCAAACTTTTCCATGTTTATATATATATATTAAATGAAATTGTTATTTACATGATTAAGTGTTTCCAACATGTTAAGCAATCAAACTTGTTAAGACTTGATTAATTGAAATAGGTTTCATATAGACAATTGACCACCCAAGTTGACCGGTGATTCACGAACGTTAAAAATTGTAAAAACTATATGATGACATATATATGGATATATATATATAGTTAACATGATATTATGATAAGTAAACATATCATTAAGTATATTAACAATGAACTACATATGTAAAAGCAAGACTACTAACTTAATGATTTTGAAACGAGACATATATGTAACGATTATCGTTGTAACGACATTTAATGTATATATATCATATTAAGAGATATTCATACATCATAATATCATGATAATATAATAATTTAAAATCTCATTTGATATTATAAACATTGGGTTAACAACATTTAACAAGATCGTTAAGCTAAAGGTTTCAAAACAACACTTACATGTAACGACTAACGATGACTTAACGACTGAGTTAAAATGTATATACATGTAGTGTTTTAATATGTATTCATACACTTTTGAAAGACTTTAAGACACTTATCAAAATACTTCTACTTAACAAAAATGCTTACAATTACATCCTCGTTCAGTTTCATCAACAATTCTACTCGTATGCACCCGTATTCGTACTCGTACAATACACAGATTTTAGATGTATGTACTATTGGTATATACACTCCAATGATCAGCTCTTAGCAGCCTTTGTGAGTCACCTAACACATGTGAGAACCATCATTTGGCAACTAGCATGAAATATCTCATAAAATTACAAAAATATGAGTAATCATTCATGACTTATTTACATGAAAACAAAATTACATATCCTTTATATCTAATCCATACACCAACGACCAAAAACACCTACAAACACTTTCATTCTTCAATTTTCTTCATCTAATTGATCTCTCTCAAGTTCTATCTTCAAGTTCTAAGTGTTCTTTATAAATTCTACAAGTTCTAGTTACATAAAATCAAGAATACTTTCAAGTTTGCTAGCTCACTTCCAATCTTGTAAGGTGATCATCCAACCTCAAGAAATCTTTGTTTCTTACAGTAGGTTATCATTCTAATACAAGGTAATAATCATATTCAAACTTTGGTTCAATTTCTATAACTATAACAATCTTATTTCAAGTGATGATCTTACTTGAACTTGTTTTCGTGTCATGATTCTGCTTCAAGAACTTCGAGCCATCCAAGGATCCGTTGAAGCTAGATCCATTTTTCTATTTTCCAGTAGGTTTATCCAAGGAACTTAAGGTAGTAATGATGTTCATAACATCATTCGATTCATACATAAAAAGCTATCATATTCGAAGTGGTAAACTAGTAATCACTAGAACATAGTTTAGTTAATTCTAAACTTGTTCGCAAATAAAGTTAATCCTTCTAACTACACTTTAAAAATCAACTATACACATGATCTATATCTATATCATATGCTAACTTAATGATTTAAAACCCGGAAACACGATAAACACCATAAAACCGGATTTACGCCGTCGTAGTTACAACCGGGGGCTGTTTTGGTTTGGATAATTAAAAACTATGAAAAACTTTGATTTAAAAGCTATACTTTTGGCAAAAATGATTTTTCTTATGAACATGAAATCATATCCAAAAATCATGGTTAAACTCAAAGTGAAAGTATGTTTTTCAAAACAGTCATCAAGATGTTGTTCTTTCGACGGAAATGACTACCTCTTTCAAAAACGACTTGTAACTTGTATTTCCGACTATAAACCTATACCTTTTCTGTTTAGTTTCATAAAGTCAAGTTCAATACGAAACTGTGGCCGCTTAAATCACTCAAAACGGATTAGAAACGAAGAAATGGCGAGCAAAACAAAATTGGTAAAAACTACTCATTTTAGCTACGTGAAAATTGGTAACAAATCTATTCCAACCATAACTTAATCAAGTTGTATTGTATATTATGTAATCTTGAGATACCATAGACACGTATACAATGTTTCGACCTATCATGTCGACACATCTATATATATTTCGGAACAACCATAGACACTCTATATGTGAATGTTCGAGTTAGCTATACAGGATTGAGGTTGATTCCAAAATATATATAGTTTGAGTTGTGATCAATACTGAGATATGTATACACTGGGTCGTGGATTGATTCAAGATAATATATATCGATTTATTTATGTACATCTAACTGTGGACAACTAGTTGTAGGTTACTAACGAGGACAGCTGACTTAATAAACTTAAAACATCAAAATGTATTAAAAGTGTTGTAAATATATTTTGAACATACTTTGATATATATGGACATATTTGTTATAGGTTCGTGAATCGACCAGTGGCCAAGTCTTACTTCCCGACGAAGTAAAAAAATCTGTGAAAGTGAGTTATAGTCCCACTTTTAAAATCTAATATTTTTGGGATGAGAATACATGCAGGTTTTATAAATGATTTACAAAATAGACACAAGTACGTGAAACTACATTCTATGGTTGAATTATCGAAATCGAATATGTCCCTTTTTATTAAGTCTGGTAATCTAAGAATTAGGGAACAGACACCCTAATTGACGCGAATCCTAAAGATAGATCTATTGGGCCTAACAAACCCCATCCAAAGTACCGGATGCTTTAGTACTTCGAAATTTATATCATATCCGAAGGGTGTCCCGGAATGATGGAGATATTCTTATATATGCATCTTGTTAATGTCGGTTACCGGGTGTTCACCATATGAATGATTTTTATCTCTATGTATGGGATGTGTATTGAAATATGAAATCTTGTGGTCTATTATTATGATTTGATAATATATAGGTTAAACCTATAACTCACCAATATTTTTGTTGACGTTTTAAGCATGTTTATTCTCAGGTGATTATTAAGAGCTTCCGCTATCGCATACTTAAATAATGACGAGATTTGGAGTCCATGCTTGTATGATATTGTGTAAAAACTGCATTCAAGAAACTTATTTCGTTGTAACATATTTGTATTGTAAACCATTATGTAATGGTCGTGTGTAAACAGGATATTTTAGATTATCATTATTTGATAATCTATGTAAAGCTTTTAAAACCTTTATTGATGAAATAAAGGTTATGGTTTGTTTTAAAATGAATGCAGTCTTTGAAAAACGTCTCATATAGAGGTCAAAACCTCGCAACGAAATCAATTAATATGGAACGTTTTTAATCAATAAGAACGGGACATTTCATGAGCCATAGACACTAACTAACAATTTTATAAGTTAAAAACATCAAGAACACAAAATCTAGTGATTTTAGAAAGTTATCCAAATGTAATGAAATCGGTATGGAATCGAAGAGGAAGTTGCAAGGATTCCAAATATGCAATTTGTTTGGATTGAAGCTTGATCGATTTGATTTAGATGATAAATCTTTGAAATGGAGAATTGAAAGAAAATGTGGAAGTATGAAAAGAAAATGAAAATAAAAATGAAAAGAATGGGGAGGTGGGTGTTGAATGACCAGTCAAAAGCTAGTCACATCTTTGCTCCCTTGGCGAAACTAGTCCCTCGAGTTCGGTTGCGGTTGCGTGAATTACCTAAATGAGATAATTTAAAACGCGTATCAACGGGAGATGTTATAAACATATAACGGACTTTAAATAAAAAAAAACGGAAAAGTAAACGAAAAAGGCGGGATGTTACACCAGCCGCCTCAAACCACCGATATCTGCCACCAACAGCCACCATAGGCAGTCGCTAGCAACCAATCAAGGTATCCAGCTACCGCCAAACACCCATTGGCCGTCGGAGAAGGTCAAACCGCTAAGTATAACATGTTTCAACACAAGACACAAGAACCACCGGTCAACCATCATAACCCTAACCCGAACTTGACAGAAATCCGACCAAGGAGAAAGTAGAGTTTTATAAGGAAACTCGCCGCCTACTACCCCAAAAACCAGACCAACGACGGTCCAAGACGGAGTCAAAAAAAGGAGAACGGCGGTTGAAGATTATTTGGACAAAAAGAAAAAAAAAATTCGAACCACCAGCGAGGTGCCGGTGGTCGGAGAGGAGATCAAACGGAGGACTTACAAAATGGTGATGACAGATGAAGGAGGAATCAGGTTGCACCTTACCACAATCAAAATCCAAGATCTAAAAAAGAAGAACCAGTAAGAGAAAAATGAAAAAAAAAAAAATAAAAAAATGACTATGACTATTGAATTGAGACGAGAGAGGTTAATAAAAAAGACAAAGGTCTCATGTATTATACTCGATTACACTTTTGAGGCCCATATTAAAGCGTTGATTGTGGATAATGTGGGTTTGGAGGCCCATATTAAAGTTTTTAAAAATCAAAATGACCTTTGAATTTTGTGATCTTGACGTACTGGGATCAAATTGTAACGACACATTAATTTTCTAAAATCTATTTACCTACCCCACCTTCTTCTTCTCATACGCAGTAGCTACAAACTATCAGGACTTGACCTTAACGCTCGCACATATTCTCAAATCTAAGGTAGTTTTGAATTCTATACATTCATGAAACATATCTTTATTATATGATTACTTTATTTGATTGTTCATTCGAGTAATCTATGAAATTTGTAAAATTAGGGTTTTTTTTTGTTCTCGATTAAATGCAAGTGTCTTAACTTTTGTATGTTACAGTTTGTGATTTGAGTAGATTTAGAATACAAAGTATGTTTGAAAGGTTTAGATTTAAAGTTAAAAAGGGGGAAAAAAAACTAATGTCTGGCCTCACTTTGATTGTAGCCAAATTTCGTTAGCTCAATTTGTGCTTTTCTGTTTGTATTAGATTTATTTAATTTCTCATGTGTAGTACATTCTTATTACTTAGCGTAATTTCTTTACCCTAGTGTAAGTATTCGTGTTCTTAATATGAATTTTAAATTCCAATTTAAAGCACATTGAGTTTTCTTCTGCTACGTTAAAATTGTTACTTTTTCTAATAAAACCCTAACCTTGGCACATTAATAACTTGCAGCTTATGGATTGTGACAGAGTGAGAATGAATACAGAAGAAGGCGATAGACTAAGCAGCTTGTCAGACGATCTCATCACCAAAATTCTTTCTTATATCGAAACCAAACATGCTGTCAAAACTAGTATTTTGTCATCTAGATGGAAAAATACTTGGAAGTCAATCACACACCTCGATTTATCTAGTGATGATATTACGTCCTCAACTAGTTTAAATCAGTTCACTCGTGTTCTCTCTTCTCGCAACAATGAAATAGATTTGTTTTCTCTTAAGCTTAGTGTTCATGGAGGATATAGACCAGAGTTTGTCAAAACTGTTGTCAACTATGCGTTTTCCCTCAATGTCCAAAAGATGACTATTATATGGTTGGACGAAATGCCTATTACAATACCTAGTTCTCTTTTGATGTCTCGGTCTCTTAAAGATCTCACTTTAATTGGATGTGCTGGAATTTATAATCAATCTAAAATCAAATTATCGTTTTACCTACCATCGTTAACAACGTTGTATCTTGAAAATGTCCTCCTTGATAACGAAAAATCTGGTGGTCTTTTCTCTAAGTGCCTAAACTTGAAGAATATTACCTTATCTAACTGCGACATAAACGATCCTTATCCTTTCAATGACGGGTTTTTTAATCCTTTGAACCACATGAGTGAAATAGATTTGTCGTTGGTAAACGATCATAATCCTTTGATTTCCCATTCAGAGTTTTCTAATATCTTGAACCACAATAACGAAATAGAATTGTCGTCGGTTAAACTTAGTGTTGGAAGATATAAACAAGCGTTTGTCAAAACTGTTGTCGACTATGCATTTTCCCACAATGTCCAAAAAATGACTATCATATGGGTGGACGCATGGCATTTCGAAATACCTAATTTTCTTATTACATCCCAGTCTCTCAAAGATCTCACTTTGATTGGATGTTCTAGATATGATAGTAAGATCAAATCATCATTTGACCTACCAGCATTAACAACGTTGCATCTTGAAAATTTCATGCTTAGTAACAAAAATCCTAACGAGTGTGGTGGTGTTTTCTTTAAGTGCCTAAACTTAAAGAATCTTACCTTATTTAACTGTTACATAGATAATCCTAAACATTTAGTTTGCCCTTCTGAATTTTCAAAGCTCACGCCTGAGACAGGATTGTTTTCTTCTGCTAATGTGGTTGTACCTCACCTAAAGAATCTTATTGTTTACAATTGTGGAGGTCATATTGAGATTTATGCACCCAAATTGTCCTCATTGATGTATGAAGTTTCATGTTATGAAAACTTTTATGCAAATAGTTTGTCTTGTTTAGAGAAAGTGGATTTCTTTATGTGTCCACTTGAGGATGATGGTGATTATGTTGTTGAGATTCTTCAACAGTTCCACAATGTCAAATATCTTACGCTTGGATTGGAAATCTTAGAGGTATTTTGTCTTATTATTATTATTATAATTTATAATTTATATATTATAATTTATAAATTATGTAATGTATTTATTTTCAGGTTGAATCATTTGTTGATGCACTCACAAATGTACCTTCTCCATTTGGTAAGTTAACGAGTCTCAAGATTTATCCACGAAGGTTGGAACGAAAAAAGAATGTAAAGAAGGTAAAGATCCCAAAACAAGTTAGAAACTTTCTTTTAGGTGCTTCTCCAAATGCTACCGTCTCGATATACTCACGCGAGGTACTTTCAGCATTAAGAATATTAACATACTTTGTGTATCATATATTCATATGATGATGATAAACGGGGTTTAATGTTCATTTTAAACCGTATGATAACATGCAGGAGATGAAAGCATTTAAGGATGCCACATCAGCACAACGAATGATGGCCAAGTTACATGTGTAAGTTTCAATAGGATCTCAACTGTCACAAGAGCAAACTGTAAGTTTTTGATTTTTGTAAGTTCTAAGTTGATGATGATTGTCATAAAAATGTTAATACATGGTTTCAGTTTTACAATCTGTTTTGCTTTCAGGTTTTTGTTATCTGTTACCAGAAATTGCTTGGAAGTTTTGTGTTCTTTTGAATTCAGCTGAATCTTTAAGGAAATTATGTGATTTGGGTTTTGAATATGTAAGATGTCTAAGTACAATCCTTATGCCAGTTCATGTTGTTGGGTACTTGGATTGTTAATTACCAGTACTTTTATATGTGTACACTACTATGCTAATTTCTTATGTTGGAAAGTTTATTGCTACAATTTTATTTTATCGCTTGATTATTTCTGCACATCGAGAATTTTAACTAGCGTTACATAATACTCATATCGATATTGAATCTTGATTATGTTTGTTTTGGTTTGAGGAGAATATTTTGGAGAAATATTCGTACGATTGGAACAATATTCTTGAAACTTTGTTTTTGATTAAGAAATTTGGTTTTAACGACGAGGATTTGAAAGTGTTTTTATACAAGAATCCAACGACTTTAATGGAAGACTCGGGAACTACAACTATATCAGTTATCGTGTTCTTGATGAAGTTTGGAGCTTCTTTTGATGACATATCATCAATGTTTAAGCAATTTCCTCAAATTAACGTTCGATTTTTTCAGTCAAATCTGAAGAATTCTTATCATTTTCTTCTTGCAATTGAGATGAATGATGATGATATTGCATATATGATCCGTAACCACTCGGTTATCCTTGGTTCTTGCATACTGAAAACCGTTAAAACCTTATTATATGGGCTAAAAGCCGGGGAAAAACGTCTTTGTGACACCATAATTGAAAACCCGCAAGAATTAAAGAATTGGGTTCTTGGGAAAAAGTTGAAGGCGTTACCAAAGTTAAAGAATGAGTCTTCTGAGAAAAAGATTCGATTTTTATTGAATTTGGGGTTTATTGAAAATTCTGATGAGATACGTAAAGCTTTGAAATTGTTTCGTGGCAATAGAGGGGAGCTTCAAGAAAGGTTTGACTTTTTGGTCAAAGCTGGTTTAAGCCGTGAAGATGTTGCAGAAATGGTTAAACTTGCACCGTCGGTCCTTAATCAAACCAAAGAGGTAATTGAAATGAAGATAGATTATCTTGTAAATGGTTTAGGTTATAATGTGTCTTCATTAGTTGCATACCCTGCGTTTTTATCGTATTCGATTCAGAAGATTAAGTTTAGGTTTGCAATGTATAATTGGTTAGTGGATCGTGGGATGAACCCTAATTTGGCATTGAGTACTGTTCTTGCTAGTTCAGATAGAATCTTTATTCGAGATAAAGTAAATCGTGATCCTGAAGGGATGATTGTTTGGGATAAATTCAAAAAACTGTTTTTCCCTGAATAATATTTTGTTTAGATTATATAGAAAGTTGCATACTTTGATTCAAAGTAAGTTGGAATTTAGAAAACAGATGAGTTTTGTTGTACTGAGATTGTGTTTTTCTTTTTAGAATTGCTATTATTGGATGTTAAAGAGTGTTAGATAAACAAAAAAAGCTGTAGTTTGACTTGTGAAAGTCAAATAAGCAACTTTTTAAGATCAAGATTGATGCTCATTCCCTCCATTTGGTATGGGTTGTAAGTTTTTTCTGTAATTGTGAAGATATAATGAAAATCTTTGTAGGATAAGTCGTTCCAAAAAATATTGTGTTACTAGTTATATAAGCTATGGATGGATAACGGATTTAGATGATTCAAGTTGTATTTTGACATGATAAATCAAGTTATGTTTTTCTCAAAAGAAAAATAAAGTGGACCTCATATAATATTTATTTACTTTATTTAAACTTTACTATAACATAAATTGTTCCAAATTTCATTAAAAAATAACCTTTTTACCACAAACTTTCTATAAAAAGTAGTCTATTTTCATCCGGTCTATCTAAATCAAATATTAATTAAAAAGAGAAGTATCATTATGTTTATGTTTGAACTTCTTTAAAAACTAACGTACTCCATTTTTTATTCACATTCGATAATTAATGATACATTACCATTGGACTAATTACTCAAATTGAATAAGCTTGTAAAATACATGAAAGTACCTGCATGCTTCCGATTAAAAGTGTGAATAGAATTAATCCCACAACTGTCATCATAATCGCAAACATAATTTCACTAACGTGAGTACTCTTCGTCAGATTTTCCCCAAAGAACTGCATTATTCAAGTATGAAATGCGAATCAAAATATAAAGTATCATTAACTTTTTAAGTTCTAACTTAAAACTAACATATTTCTCCTTTTTATTAACATTTGATAAAACAATTTTTTAATAGTCTATAAGTTAAGGTAAAAATGTTACTTTTTAAAAAAAAATTGAGATAAAAATGTTTCTTTTAGTGAAATTTTGTCCTAATTTTATGGTTACATTAAATTAAATATAAATTAAATTAAATTAATTAATGTTACTATTGGTAAATTAATTTGGGCCATGATTGTAGGTAGCGTTGGTTGTGGATAATGTGGGTTTGGAAGCCCATATTTAGAGTTTTTAAAAATCAAAATAACCTTTTATATTGAGATACTTACGTGCAGAGATCAAATTGTTTCAAGACACCATTAATTTTCCAAAATTTATTTACCTACCTACCTCCTTCTTCTCTACGCAGTAGCTACGAACTATCAGGACTTGACGCTTAACGCTCGCACATATTCTCAAATCTAAGGTAGTTTTGAATTCTATACATTATATGATTACTTTATTTGATTGTTCATTCGAGTAATGTATGAAATTTGTAAAATTAGGGTTTTTTTTCTCGATTAAATGCAAGTGTCTTAACTTTTGTATGTTACAGTTTGTGATTTGAGTAGATTTAGAATATAAAGTATGTTTGAAAAGGTTAGATTCAATTATTAATTATATGATTACTTTATTTGATTGTTCATTCGAGTAATGTATGAAATTTGTAAAATTAGGGTTTTTTTTTTTTGGTTCTCGATTATATAAATGCAAGTGTCTTAACTTTTGTATGTTACAGTTTGTGATTTGAGTAGATTTAGAATACAAAGTATGTTTCAAAAGCTTAGATTCAAACGTTTTAAAAAAAAAAAAAAAATTAATTTCTGGCCTCACTTTGATTGTACCCAAATTTCGTTCTTCAATTTGTGCTTTTCTGTTTGTATTAGATTTTTTAATTTTTCATGTGTATTACTTAGGTAACCTTTTCTAATGAAACCCTAACTGTGGCACATTAATAACTTGACAGAGTTAGAATGAATACAGAAGAAGACGATAGACTAAGCAGCTTGTCAGACGATCTCATCGTCAAAATTCTCTCTCATATCGACACCAAACATGTTGTAAGAACTAGTATTTTGTCACCTAGATGGAAAAATACTTGGAAGTCAATCACACACCTCGATTTATGTAGTGATGATGTTACTTCCTTAACTAGTTTCAATGAGTTCACTCGTGTTCTCTCTTCTCGCAACAATGAAATAGATTTGTTTTCTCTTAAACTTAGTGTTCGTGGAGGATATAGACCAGAGTTTGTCAAAATTGTTGTCAACTATGCGTTTTCCCACAATGTCCAAAAGATGACTTTTATATGGTTGGACGAAATGCCTATTACAATACCTAATTCTCTTTTGATGTCTCAGTCTCTTAAAGATCTCACTCTAATTGGATGTGCTAGTATTTATAATCAATCTAGAATCGAATCATCGTTGTACCTACCATCGTTAACAACGTTGCATCTTGAAAATCTCATTATTAAGAACGAAAATCCCGGTGGTCTTTTCTCCAAGTGCCTAAACTTGAAGAATCTTACCTTATCTAACTGCGACATAAACGATCCTTATCCTTTCAATGACGGGTTTTTTAATCCTTTGAACAGCATTAATGAAATAGAAGTTTCGTTGGTAAACGATCATAATCCTTTCATTTCCCATTCTGAGTCATCTAATCTCTCGAACCGCAATAACGAAATAGAATTGTCGTCGGTTAAACTTAGTGTTGGAAGATATAAACAAGCGTTTGTCAAAACTGTTGTTGACTATGCGTTTTCCCACAATGTCCAAAAAATGACTATCATATGGGTGGACGGATGGGATATCGAAATACCTAATTCTTTTTTTACGTCCCAGTCTCTCAAAGATCTCACTTTGATTGGATCTTCTAGATATAATAGTAAGATCAAATCATCGTTGGACCTACCAGCATTAACAACGTTGCATCTTGAAAATTTCACGCTTAGTAACAAAAATCCCGACGAGTGTGGTGGTGTTTTCTTTAAGTGCCTAAACTTAAAGAATCTTACCTTAGTTGAGTGTTCCATAGATGATCCTAAACATTTAGTTTGCCATTCTGAATTTTCTAAGCTCACGCCTGAGACAGGATTGTTTTCTTCTGCTAATGTGGTTGTACCTCACCTAAAGAATCTCATTGTTTACGATTGTCGAGGTTATATTGAGATTTATGCACCCGAATTGTCCTCATTGATGTATGAAGTTTCATGTTATGAAAACTTTTATGCAAATAGTTTGTCTTGTTTGGAGAAAGTGGATTTCTTTATGTGTCCACTTGAGGATGATGGTCATTATGTTGTTGAGATTCTTCAACAGTTTCACAATGTCAAATATCTTACGCTTGGATTGGAAATCTTAGAGGTATTTTGTCTTAAATGTTTATACGTGCATGTGCATATCTATTTTAATTTAATTTATATATTATATAATATATTATTTTTCAGGTTGCATCATTTGTGGACGCAGTCTCAAATGTACCTTCTCCATTTGGTAAGTTAACGAGTCTCAAGATTTATCCACGAAGGTTGGAACGAAAAAAGAATGTACAGAAAGTAAAGATCCCAAAACAAGTTAGAAACTTTCTTTTAGGCGCTTCACCAAATGCTACCGTTTCGATATACTCACGCAAGGTACTTTCAGCATTATTAAATTATTAACATACTTTGTGTATCATATGATGATAAACAGGGGATTCATGTTCATTTTAAACTGTATGATAACATGCAGGAGATGAAAGCATTTAAGGATGCCACATCAGCACGACGAATGATGGCCAAGCTGCAGGTGTAAGTTTCTATAGCATCTCAATTGTCGCAAAAGCAAACTGTAAGTTTTTGATTTTTGTAAGTTCTAAGTTGATGATAATTGTCATAAAAATGCCAATAAATGGTTTCAGTTTTTCTATTTGTTTTTCTTTCAGGTTTTTGTTATCTGTTACCAGAAATTGCTTGGAAGTTTTGTGTTCTTTTGAATTCAGCTGAAACTTTAAGGAATTTATGTGATTTGGGTTTTAAATATGTAAGATATCTAAGTACGACCCTTATGCTAGTTCATGTTTTTCGGTACTTGGATTGTTAATTACCAGTACTTATATATGTGTACACTACTATGCTAATTTCTTATGTCGGAAAAAGTTTATTTCCACTAGTTTTTTTATTAGTTTCTTCTTTTAGGTCAACTACGTTACTCAAAGTCAACTCCAATTCTTGCTAGAGTAATTTCTTTTGGTCAAGGTTATGTTCTTTTGGTATCGCTTTCGTATATGGCACTCTCTTATTTTGTGACCTGCAAACATTCAAGATATGGTGGTTCAGTTTGAACATCCTGTTGGGTTTCATAGTCGGCTGTAAAGATGAGTCCTAAATTAATTCCTTAAGTACAACTCCTTATTTATAATGTTACAAGGTAGTCGTACATGAGACAAATTTATGTACTACAATGTTATTATATCAATCTACATTTTTTAGATAAAATGGTGTTTGTGCCTTAGTAAATTTAAAGTGAATGCGACTATACACATTCACCTCTTAAAGAAACACGTGATTTCAACCCTTTGTGATTTCATTACTTTTTACATCATAAGATCACCAAATACAATATACATAATATGGCAATTGTAACAACCCAACCCGTTATACAATCGAATACGCGAAATGAAATTTTTTTTTTTATATATATAACAGAAGGGTGCGCGGCGCGCAGTCCCTTGTGTGCGCGGCGCGCACAAGGCCTGGCAGCCCGCTATCCGGATTTTCCAATTTTTGATCAATGATCTCCTACTTCCCGACACTTTTAGACGAAACGCTTTTCACAACATATTAATATATGTAAAACTAATACGTTCCAATAATAAAACAAGTTTTACGACACCGGGCCCACATCGGCCCGAATTACCATTTACGTACAAAATACAAGTTTCAACCCAATATACACTTAGACGAGTTAGGACTCTATAACCCAACCCGATACCAAGAGCATAATTCCGAGGACTACCAAATCCCCAATCTGCGTCCACATATCCAAAAGCTACCCCCATCGAGCCCAAGCGCTCCTACGCAACTAGTCTAACAACTAGCTAGCTTCATAACACAATACCTGTAAAAAGGTAAACAACGAGAGGGTAAGCTAACGCTTAGTGAATGCAATAATTATACATATACATATATAATATACCTACTTGCAAACACTTACACAAATATCTCATACACGCTAGCAATTTACATAGCATACCATCGCAAGGTATAACTCTAAATTCTTCAAGACCACAAGCTAGCACAACAATAGCATATATAACTCGAACAATATAATATGCTACACTACAACACATAACCATGGTTAACCAATAGTACAAGGGAATGGTACTTCGAATTTCCCATCGGTGTTCCCAACAACCGTTAGTGTACAACGAAATATATCACTAACCCCTGAGTGGTATCGAACGCCCGAACTTTAAACCCACCCGTCACGTGTAATGTGGTATCGAACGCCCGAACTTTAAACCCACACTACACGCCCACACACATATATGACATGGTATCGAACGCCCGAACTTTAAACCCATATCATATATTGACCCGATGTGGTATCGATCGCCCGAACTTAAAACCCACATCAAATCTCGTACAAGTAAATACATTATATACACACATGTATAATCATTCCACTCACCTTGGGATGCCCGCACAAGTCATATATGTTAAACGCCTCCAAACGCAACCGAGCAAGCTTATACCTATAATACGCATATAGATATACACACAATCAACATACATTCTCTACAAGAGAATTCGACGCCAACACCCTTAACCAAGGGTTTATACCTACCACCACAAATCGCCCATTTAGACACCTAAAGTGGACTTCACCAATTACCACTACGGGTGGTAATTTCGACCCATCAAACAAGTACAATTTAACCTAAATTATACTTGACGCCATTTAAACCAACCTAGGTCTTAACACTAAATTACTACTTAGGTAGTAATCATTTCAAACGCCTTTTAACACTTAACAAAAGTGCTTATCATCCAATTACTCCACACTTAGTGTCATTATCAAATTTGACCCAATTCATTTCACCCATTTTGACATAAGTCCCGAAAACGCCCAAAATCACTAACGACTAGTGATTATATTTTCAAAACACCAATTAACACCTAAATCAAACATTTATATACTTGATTCATCAAATCTTGACCTCATATTTTAGTTTGACTCTAAATCAAGGTTAACACCCAATTTAACCAACTAACATGTTCTTATGAACATCTAAATCACCAACACACTTACAATCTAGTGATTAACACCCAAACCAATGACAAATGCTTCCAAATTTGTCATCTAACCCTAAACCCACAATAATTGGGTTTAATTACACTAACAAATACCCATAACCCCCGAATTTCACAAGAAATTGGGTTTATAACCTTAACTAGCTCAAACCCTAACCCTAAATCAAAAATCAAAGTAATTAAATCGAATCCAGGGTTTACCTCAACTCCAAAACCGAGCTAGTAACAAGAAACACCAAGGAGAACCAAAACCCGCTTCCAATTTGGGCAAAATCACCATCTTCATCATCCATTCAAGCTTCCTTTCTCTATAACTCACTCTCTCTCTCTCTCTCTAAGATAAGATGGGAGTGTTTGTGGATGTGAAATGTAACATCCCGCGTTTTTCCGTTAAATTTATTTTAACACCGTCTTTTTTTTTTTTTTAATGACATCTCTCGTCACCTATATTTGTACACTTCGTTAACTAGTGTTCTTGATAATTCCGTTACTCGATTACAACATCTCTCGTTAACTTGCATTTTAAAAATATTCGATCGGTTAAATTCCGCACCCGCTTTGAAACTCGAGGGACCGGAGTTGCCAAATGGGCAAACTAGTTGACTAGGTCAACTAGTCAACCCATTTTTCCACCATTCATTCATTTCATCATCTCCCTCATCTCTTTTCTCTCCATCTCAAGAACACACACATAAACCCATTCCATTCATTCATCATCTAAATTCAATCTTGGAAGCTCACAACAAATCCGACTACATATTCTTGATCCTCTCATCATTCTCTACGATTTGATACTAACTACACCGAGTTTGGGTAACTTTCTAAAAACTCTAGATTTCTATAAATTCGTGTTTTTGACTTGAAATTGTGTTAGTTAGTATCTATGGCTCGTGTCTAGCATGAATATATGTTTTGTTTGCTCGATTTGTTGATTTGAGTAACTAGTTTGAACTTTTGAAGTGGGTTAGCTTAATCTTCGATTTTGGATGATTAAAAGTTGTTTAATTGTTAAAGTTCATGTTTTAATTGTGTTACTAGTATCATTAGCTACATTTTGATGTGTAGGTTGATTAAGAAAACTTCAAAAACCCGATTAAGGATTTTGTGATGTTTGACTAGGGTTTGATAGACTTTGAAATGAACTTTTGATGCGTTGAATGCTTGTTAATGTTGTTAGTAAGTGTTTAGATGCAATGTATGCTTAATTACCTTCGAAACGGCATATCGTATGTGTAAATTGGATTCCCGAATCATAAAATACGTTTTACGAACTTGAAACTTTGAAAATAAACCTTTCTTGATCAATTGACGAGTTTTCGATTATTGTAAATGATGTTTTTGCTTGATGAAAAGTGGTTAGTTGTATTCCTTGTCAAAATACCTTTCCAACGATATAAGATACTTGTTTTGGATGTTTACGGTTTAGGATTTATGGGTATTTGAAGTTGGATTCGTGCTTGAGTGTGAAAACTGCCAGAATTTCTCTGCACAGGTAATGGCGCGGCGCGCCATACACCCGCGCGGCGCGCCAAAGTGGGCTGTCCAATTTTGTCAATTTTCGAATAATGTTTGCTATGCTACGCACCCCCGATTCACATGAGACTTGTTCTAACATGCTTATACATGAATAAAAACCTCAGAAAAATAGTTCGGGACCGAACCCGAACGTGTTGACTTTTTCGTTGACTTTGACCAAGTTTGACTTTTAGTCAAACTTAACTAAACACTTATGCAATCGTTCTAGTCTTTCTTTTATACTTGATTCTTGCATGAAACTTGACAACGTGATTCACATGCTATACTTTTCGAGTCGTAACGAGCCATAGGACTAATTGAACACATTTCACCCGACCTTGTGTCGTAACCGGTTAATTGATACAACTTATTTGTTTAGGTCAAGGCTAAACAACTATCATGCACACGTTTACTTTGTGAAGTACTTTTATACTCGTGCACTCGAGGTGAGATCATAGTCCCACCTTTTCAACAACTTTTTATACTTTTAAATTGTGGGCTGAGAAACATATACTTTGTTACATTTTGTACTACTTACTTTTATACTTTGAACATAAGTACAAGGAAAACAAACATTCCACAGCGAGTTAGAACAAAAATCCTCAATTCGATTATCATTAGTTACACTTGCAGGGTGTAAGCGAGAACTTATATTGTGTGGCCATACGGGTTTGACAAACCCTCATTACGGACGGTTCGCTACCGTCTACGGATGAAATATATTTTCGAGAAACAGTGTATGTTCTAACACTATTGTGATGGGGTTCTATGGAAGGAAACGTTAAGTCTTGATAATTGGGTGCTCGCGAACAATACTTTTGGAATGCAAACGATTTTGATAATCAACTATGGGAATACTAAATCTTGTGGTTCAAAAACAACGTTTACAAATACATCTATGATTTCACCAACGTTTTTCGTTGACAGTTTTCTATATGTTTCTCAGGTTCATACTCGGCTACTTGATACATGCTTCCGCACACTTTGATTTCTTGCTTGAGGTCAAGCATACATGCATACGCTAGTGATAGCACTTTTGGATTAAACCTTAAAGCATACATACTTACGCTATTTATAGCAACTGTGATTTTCAACTTATATTATGTCGCAAGTTATGTCATTTATACTTTACAATTTTTGTAATCTTAAACTTGTTGTCGAATTGTTTGTAAACTAAACTTGCAAGTCTTGTACCTTTCAAATGAATGCGACATAATTTTGGTCAAACGAGTCTCATATAGGGACTACGACCACGCAACGGGACCTAAGTTAACGGCGCCGTCAATAACGGTTTTGGTCGGGTCGTTACATGAAAGTGATCCACAATTGGATCCAAATCTGCTAATAAGGCCACAGATCCGTTCTTAAGTGAAAAGACCAAAAAGCCCCTCATTTATCTCAAAATAGAAAAATGCAGGAATCTGTCGCAGGGACAGTGCACCACGGGCACCCTTAAGTGTGCGCTGAGCGCACCCTGGTCTGGACAGTCTCTGACCTCTGTTTAACTGCACAATATTTCCCACAATAATTATTCGGGTCTTACAGCAATGCATGAAAATATGGTGGATAATTGTTTGCTTTGACTTTTCAAATAAATTCGGAAGGGATGATTTACTATGGTTTTCAAGTTGCTTCATATGGTAGATCACTGGGTTAATTTCATGTTGGGAAGACGACGGTGATATCTTTACTAATAAGCTTACTAGTGAAGAAGCCAATGAGATGGTTCTTACAATCATTAATGATATCTTTACAAACATCATTATTCTTACAATCAATCATAAAAACATCATAAATCATATTAATGAACATCTATTTAAAACCCTAGTATTAAAGGTAACAAAAAAATTAAATATAAACTAAAATTATGATCAATGTCGAGTTGTTCTCTTATGGTTAATGTGGAAATGACGTAATGGAACCAATGGTGTGTTTGATTGCTGCTGAACCATGTCATTCAGAGCTGAATGCTGAATCGGTCGGTGTTTAGCGTGTTTGATTTACAAATTATGCCACCTCTGAATGGAACCAACTCCTCTGAATCGGTCAGCACTTTCACCCTCTCTGAATGATACCCACTTTCGTTCAGCACGAGAATTCCAGACATACCCTTGTTAGCATCTTCTACATCTTCAACCTTTATTAATCTTCTTCGGTCCTTATCTTTTTTTTTTCTGAACCAGTAACAAGTCAACACAAAACCCATCTTCATCCCCTCAATCTAGGGCTTTTTTACTTCTTCCATTTGAACAGTCAATTGATAAAATTGTTTTTTTAATTGTCAAATACAAGTAATGGTATTAATCAATTCATAAAAGAAGGCTTACGTTAAGTGTACCACGAGCCGAGTTGCTTCTTATCTTCTTCTATTTGATCCGTTTATGCCTTACTAAAACATGTGGTTTCAGTTTATGATGATGAGATCTCAAGTCGATTTACAAAAATTAGGTGAATGAAATATAATACTATTAATATCCAAAAGAAAAGAGTAACTAGTAAACTATTGTTCTCCGTAATTGATTTTGTTAATACAGGGATTTGGTGGAATGAGTGAATTGTTGGTGGAATGGAAGTAATACACAAAAAGTTAAGCGGTGGAACACGATAATGATTTTATACTAGTCCGGACCGGCCCGCGCGTTGCGGCAGGTGCTTTCAGCCTGCGTATTCATATTTAACGCAGCGTTGTGTATTTACAGAGGCGAACACGGCCCATGTGTTAAGCGCCGTTTTAGATGTCGTTGTGTTAAGCGTTTTTTAAAAAGTATCCGTTTCTAACGTAGTTAGTTTTGTATTATTCAATAAATTTTTTCGAGTGTAACGGTGCTGTCTGTAACATCCTGTTTTTCCATTTAGTTGGGACGCTGTCCAAAACCTTGGGACGCCGTCCAACTTTGAAGGACTGGACGCCGTCCAGTTTATGGGATGCCGTCTAGATGGACTGGCGGGCCAGCTGTTTGGTTTTAGATATTTTAGAAGGGTATTTTGGTATTTTCACTTAAGGGACGAGTTTAAGGTCACTAGATCAGTTTTGGAGTGTGTCATTACTCTACTTTCAACAACCTCATCCCTTCCACTTCAAGTTTAGAGAGAGAGAGAGAGATTCTTAGTGTGAGAAAGCTCATTCAAATGAGGAAGAAGCTAGATTCGGGTTTTAGCTCGAGTTATAAAGTTGTTCATCTAGTCGCTAGTTACGTGGTGATTGTGGTGGTAAGTCCTAATCTTCATTTCCTTACTTTAATTAGTGTTAAGGAGTTAGGGTTTGGGTTAGTGTTGAGCATAAAACCCATAATTGGTGATTTTGGTGGTTTTTGGGTAAGATTGAGTCATGAGGACTCAAGAATGACTAACCTAGGGTTTCAAAGTAATAAATGGTGTTAATGAGTCTTAAATGGTTAATTAATCACTAGCTTACTTGTGTTGTTAGTGAAAAGTGTTTCTAGGGTTCATGGTTGACTTGAAATGGGTCAAATGGGTAAGTTTGACCTAGCGGGATAAATTGGGTATGAAAACACCCTAGATATGTGTTGATGGGAGTCTTAGAACCTTAATCGCTAGCTTTTAGTGACTAGTTGTGAGTCTTGACCTCTAATGTGTGATTCTAGTGCAAATGGGTCATAAGTACCCTTTTGGGTCATAAATGCACTAGTGAGGCTAGTTGATGGATAGTCCAACTTATTATGTGAATTAATTAGGAATTAATTGTGTTAGGTGGCTCGCTTTGAAGGTTACAAGTTGTTATTGGAAATCTCGCCAAGACGACAAAGTGAGTGGAATGATTATACATGTGTGTATATAATGTATTTACTTGTACGAGATTCGATGTGGGATTTAAGTTCGGGCGATCGATACCACATCGGGTTAATATATGATATGGGTTTAAAGTTCGGGCGATCGATACCATGTCATTATGTGTGGGTGTAAAGTGTGGGACCTAAGTTCGGGCGATCGATACCACATTTTACGTATCGGGTGGGACTTAAGTTCGGGCGATCGATACCACCCAGGGGTTAGTGATATATTTCGTTGTACACTAACGGTTGTTGAGAACACCGATGGGAAATTCGAAGTACCATTCCCTTGTACTATTGGTTAACCATAGTTATGTGTTGTAGTGTAACATATTATATTGTTCGAGTTATATATGCTATTGTTTGTGCTAGCTTGTGGTCTTGGAGATTTAGCGTTATACTTTGCGTTGGTATGCCATATAAATTGCTAGCGTGTATGAGGTAATCATGTACGTGATTGCAAGTAAGTAGGTTATATATGTATGTGTATAATTATTGCATTCACTAAGCGTTAGCTTACCCTCTCGTTGTTTAACTTTATAGGCTCCGGCGTGGACAAGGGCAAAGGTATTCGTTTGGATTAGTAGTGGCTCTCGGGGGATTAGCTTTTGAAAGTTCGGCCAAGATTTGGATAGTTTAACCCCAAACACCATGCTCTAAGTGTCGTTTGGAAATTAAACTTTTGTGGTCGGAACTTGTATTTTTGAACGAATTTCGTGAAATGGGTTGTTGTGGGCCCGGTGTTGTAAAACTAGTTTTATTGTGGAAATCTATTAGTTTTACTTATATTGATGTATTATGATAATTGGTTTCGTTTAAAAGTGTCGGGAAGCGGGTTTTTCGCTCGCGTGTAAATGAAAAACTGATCAGTAAAATTTAGTTCATTTGGACGCCGTCCAAAAGCTTGGGACGCCATCCTGGTCTTCAATACTGGACGCCGTCCAGATACACTGCCACAAAAAAAAAAAATTTGGTCGTGTTTTTGGTATAACGAGGGTTGGGTCGTTACAAGTGGTATCAGAGCATGGTCTAAGGGATTTAGGTGACTTGAGATAGGCGCTAGACTTGGACTTTTGTGTTGTTGTATTATATGCGGGACTTGTAGGACTAAGGGTCGGTATGGGTTTTGATTAGTGCATTGGTCAATAGGTGGACTAACTATGCTATATTATGATGTTACTAATCATGCGTTATTGTTTTGAACATCGAGCAAGATGGTTGTGATACGTTTGAGCGCGGCATGGCATGTGAGTGTAATAGTGAGTCGCGACCACTATTACGGTTGCAAGTCAAGTCAAGCAAGGACGTGCGACAAGTATTGAGCTAGGTGTGGTGTGCGTGCGGTCATATGCATAGGTATATATATGTGTATTAATTTGTTAGTGATGTCTAATCCATTTTAATCTTTAGAATGAAGACGAGAAACGGAACAGATACGAATAACGATGGTGGTCCCTCTTATGTGGAGGAAGATGAAATGACTACCAAAATAGAGGCCGCTCTAGAAAACTATGTTTCGGTTTTCTCACGAAAGGTTAAGCAAATACTCGAAGAGTCAGTTTCAGAACATATTGTCTATTTGATTCGAGAACGAAATGGCCGATGCCATAAAAGAAGAAGTTGAAAGGAGATTTCCTAGACCTCAAAATGGGGGCGAGATGGTGTTTAGCTATAAGAACTTTTTGGCGACTAAGCCTCCTCACTTTCACGGGGATCCCGACCCCATGAAAAGTGCGGCTTGGATCTCCGATGTTGAAGGTTGTTTTCGTACTAGCGAGTGCCCACCCGAGAAGAAAACAAGGCTTGCTACTAGTTTGTTGAGGGGTCATGCTAAAGATTGGCTTTATGGTAAGATTGATATGGTGGGTGACACGGCTTTTGTAGGGTTGTCTTGGGCGGAGTTCAAGAAGGAGTTTCTCCTTGAGTATGGTACGCAACCGGATCTTTCTAAATTGCGCAACAAGTTAAGGAACATGCGTCAAGGGTTTTTGGACCTAAACACTCTCAAAACCAACTTTCTCGCCAAAGCACGTTTTTGCCCCGAGTATGTGGGGAATGATCAGTTGTTGATGGTAGATTTTCATGCAACCCTTAGAGATGATTTTAATTGTAAAATTAGTGTTGGTCACGTTGAGACTTTTGCTAAGCTTTTGGCAGTGGCGAAAGGGTTTGAAGCGCAAGCCCCGAGTTCGGTTAGTTATGCGCCAAGTAAAAGAAAGTTTGAAGCTTCTAGTTATTCAAACAAGAAGAGTAGGGGAGCATCCAAAAGTGTCGGTAGTGTGAAGAAAGGTGCTTCTAGTGGTCACTTGATCACATGTTTCAATTGTGGGCAAAAAGGTCACTACTCTCGTGATTGTCAAAAACCGCCTACTAATACAATCACGTGTTTTAATTGTCAAAAGGAAGGGCACCGAAAGTCAGAGTGCCCTGATCTCCGAAATGATCAAGTTAAGAGGCTAGAGAAGGCAGCGGGTACGGCTAGGGGAAGAAACTACTTGATGACCAACGATGAAGCTAAGCAATCCAACGACGTTGTCTCAGGTACTTTCATGGTTAATTCTAATCCGACAAGGATACTATTTGATAGCGGTACCAATTTATCGTTTGTGTCTCCGCGTTTTGTGTCTAAGCTTAATAAACCGCTAGCTAAGTTAAGTCATCCGGTAGAAGTTGAAATAGCGGATGGTAAGACGGTGCTAGGGGTTGATGTGTGTAAAGATTTCAATGTTGTGTTTGGTACCGAAATCTTTAAGATCGATCTTATCCCGATGACTTTGGGTGAGTTTGATATTGTCGTGGGTATGGATTGGCTCGATCGTTATAGAGCCGATATTGCATGCCATGAAAAGTTCATCCGTGTGAAGGCCCCAAGTGGGTGAGAGTTAATAATTCATGGCGATAAGCGAAGGAGACTCGTACCTTTATGCACGGGCGCGTCGTTTCCTTAATGGTGGTGGCATGGTTTTTCTTGCACATGTTGTTGATACTCGTGAAGAACCACCAACCATTCGTGAAATTCCGGTGGTTAACGAATTTGAAGATGTGTTTCCGGATGATTTACCGGGCGTTCCGGCGGAAAGAAAAGTTGAATTTCGCATTGAGTTGATTCCGGGAGCTAATCCCATTGCTAAGACGCCTTATCGTTTAGCACCAACGGAGATGCTAGAATTGATGAACCAAACCCAAGAGTTGTTAGAAAAGAGTTTTATTCGACCGAGTGCTTCGTCATGGGGTGCTCCGGTCTTGTTCGTAAAGAAGAAATATGGTAGTATGCGGATGTGCATTAACTATCGGGAGTTGAATAATTGACGATCAAAAATCGTTATCCATTGCCTAGGATTGACGATTTATTTGACCAACTTCAAGGCGCGACATACTTCTCTAAAATTGACCTACGGTCCGGCTATCACCAAATACGGGTCCGTGAGAAGGATATTGAGAAAACGGCCTTTCGAACTCGTTATGGGCATTTTGAATTTGTAGTTATGCCTTTTGGTCTTACGAATGCACCGACGGTATTCATGGATCTTATGAACCGAGTGTGCCAACCTATGTTGGACAAGTCGGTAATTGTGTTCATTGACGATATTCTTGTCTATTCTAAGAGTATGAAGGAACACGAACACCATTTGCGCAAAGTGTTGAAGACGTTGAGAAAGGAGAAGTTGTATGCTAAACTCTCAAAGTGTGAATTCTGGCTAAGGGAAGTTCAATTCCTTGGCCATATTGTAAACAAAGAGGGTATTCAAGTAGATCCGGGGAAGATAGAGACGGTAAAGAGTTGGGAGCAACCGACTACGCCTACGAAAATCCGAAGTTTTCTCGGATTGGCCGGTTATTATCGTCGGTTTATCCAAGACTTTTCTAAAATTGCCTCTCCATTGACCAAGTTGACAAGGAAGAATACGAGATTCAATTGGGAGAACGAGCAAGAAATTGTTTTTCAATTGTTAAAAGAGAAATTGTGTCAAGCTCCGGTCTTAGTGTTGCCAGAAGGTGTAGATGATATGACGGTTTATTGTGATGCTTCTTTAAATGGGCTCGGGTGTGTTCTAATGCAAAGAGGTAAAGTCATCGCTTACGCCTCTCGAAAATTAAAGGAACATGAAAAGAATTACCCGACACATGATCTCGAATTAGCGGCGGTGGTCCATGCTTTGAAAATTTGGCGCCACTACTTGTATGGTGTCAAGTGTACGATTTATTCGGATCACAAGAGTTTGAAACATCTTTTTGATCAAAGGAATTTGAATTATCGTCAACGTAGATGGATGGATGTGGTGAAGGATTATGATTGTGAGACACTTTACCATCCGGGCAAGGCGAATGTAGTCGCGGATGCGTTAAGTCGAAAGATGATAATGCTAAAAACGAACATATATTTCATAGCATTATTCCTCAAGAAAGACAAGCTTTTAGTTTCAATTGTTCTATTTACAAGTAATATTCGTTTAAATAATAAAAGGTGAAGACAAAAGACAGATTCGACGAATTGAAGACGCAAACGACCAAAAAGCTCAAAAGTACAAAAGACAATCAAAGAGGTTCCAATTATTGATAAAAAAACGTCTCGAAATTACAAGAGTACAAGATTCAAAACGCAAAGTACAAGATATTAAATTGTACGCAAGGACGTTCAAAAATCCGGAACCAGGACCAGAGTCAACTCTCAACGCTCGACGCAACGGACTAAAAATTACAAGTCAACTATGGACATAAATATAATATAATATTTAAATAATTCTTATAATTATTTATATATTATAATAAATAATAAAAACCGTCGGCAAGAAAGATTCCAAACTGGACTGAGCTGTAATTTCAATCTCCGCGACTCGTGGAGTTTGAAGGCCAAAAATGCCGCGAGTCGCGGAGCCCCAAGTTTTGAAAGTCCCTATAAAAGCAACCGAATTCTGAGCATTTTTCATCATCTTTTTCTTCTTATCTCATAATACTACGTAAATATTTATATTTATATTTTAATTTTAATTTTAATTTTAATTCTAATAATAAGGGTATGTTAGCGAATGTTGTAAGGGTGTAAGTCGAAATTCTGTCCGTGTAACGCTACGCTATTTTTAATCATTGTAAGTTATGTTCAACCTTTTTACATTAATGTCTCGTAGCTAAGTTATTATTATGCTTATTTAATCCGAAGTAATCATGATGTTGGGCTAATTACTAAAATTGGGTAATTGGGCTTTGTACCATAATTGGGGTTTGGACAAAAGAACGACACTTGTGGAAATTAGACTATGGGCTATTAATGGGTTTTATATTAACTAAACAATACCTTGTTAATTTAATATACAAACTTATAATTTGACGTATTTATATATAACCACATACGCTTGACTGGGTACGGTGGGCGGGATATCTATAAATACCAATAATTATTCATTTTACCGGACACGGAACTGGATTAATAGTTAATAGACTTGTTGAAACAGGGGTGAATTACATTCAAGGGTAATTGGTGTAATTGTTAACAAAGTAGTAAAACCTTGGTTTACACGCAGTCGATAACCTGGTGTATTCATTAAACAAAGTATTAAAACCTTGTTACAATTCGAATCCCCAATTAGTTGGAATATTTGACTTCGGGAATAAGAATAATTTGACGAAGGCTTTCGCTCTTTATATTTATGACTGATGGACTATTATGGACAAATCTGTATGGACATATTAAATAATCCAGGACAAAGGACAATTAACCCATGGGCTTAAAATGAACACGTCAAACATCATAATTACGAAAGTTTAAATAAGCATAATTCTTTTATTTCATATTTAATTTCCTTTATTTTATATTTAATTGCACTTCTAATTATCGCATTTTTATTGTTATTGTATTTAATTGCACTTTTAATTATCGTACTTTTTAATTATCGCAAGTTTATTTTATCACACTTTTATTATTCGCAATTTCATTATCGTTATTTACTTTACGCTTTAAATTAAGTCTTTTATTTATTATTTTACATTTGGTTTTAACTGCGACTAAAGTTTTAAAATCGACAAACCGGACATTAAACGGTAAAAACCCCCCTTTATAATAATAATATTACTTATATATATATATATTTGTATTTTTATAAAAGTAAACTAATATAGCGTTAAGCTTTGTTTAAAAAGATTCCCTGTAGAACGAACCGGACTTACTAAAAACTACACTACTGTACGATTAGGTACACTGCCTATAAGTGTTGTAGCAAGGTTTAAGTATATCCATTCTATAAATAAATAAATATCTTGTGTAAAATTGTATCGTATTTAATAGTATTTCCCTGCTAAAATTAATAGCTATTTCGTATACCCCGCTGCAACTATCAAAAGAGTCAACATCCGGTGATACGATTAGGATTGTTACGCATGACAATTACTAACGACTTTCTCGAAAAGCTCGGTGAGATTCAAATTGAAGCTTTTGTTCATAAGAAACGTGAAGAGCGGATTATGGGGCAAACGGAGTTTATTACGTTGGGCCCGCATAGTTTGTTGTCCTTTCAAGGAAGAGTGTGGGTACCAAAGATGGGGGATTTCCGAAAGGTGCTTCTTGATGAAGCGCACAAGTCTAAGTATTCTATTCATCCGGGTGCGACAAAGATGTACCTTGATTTGAGGAAAGAATATTGGTGGTCGGGCATGAAACGTGATGTTGTTAAGTATGTTGAGCAATGCGTCACGTGTTTGCAAGTTAAATCCGAACACCAAAAGCCTTATGGTAAGTTGCAACCTTTAGAAATCCCAAAGTGGAAGTGGGAACACATTACCATGGACTTTATTACAAAGTTGCCAAAGACGGTGAGGACCCAATATGATACTATTTGGGTGATTGTTGATAGATTGACGAAAAGTGCTTTGTTTCTTCCTATTAAAGAAGCAATTTCGTCGGAGGCACTTGAGAAGATGTTCATTAAAGAGGTGATATCGAGACATGGCATTCCCGCGTCTATCGTTTTGGATCGGGACACGCGTTTTACTTCTCGATTTTGGAAAAAGTTTCATGAAGATATGGGTACGAGGGTGAATATGAGTACGACATACCATCCTCAAACGGACGGTCAAACCGAATGTACAAATCAAACGTTGGAGGATATGTTACATGCGTGTATTATTGATTTCGGTGGTAGTTGGGATGAACACTTGCCTTTGGTGGAATTCTCGTACAATAATAGTTTTCACACTAGTATTGGAATGCCACCATATGAGATGTTGTATGGTAGAAGGTGTCGAACCCCGATTTGTTGGGGCGAAGTGGGTCAAAGGGAAGTCGGGAGCACCGACTTGGTATTGGAGACAAATGGTAAAATCGAAATGATTTGGGCTCGTTTAAAGGCGGCGCAAGATAGACAAAAATCTTATGTCGATAAACGTAGGCGACCGATCGAGTTTCAAGAAGGTGACATGGTGATGCTTAAGGTTTCGTCGTGGAAGGGTATTATTGGATTTCGAAAACGGGGAAAGTTAGCTCCTCGGTTTATTGGGCCATTTAAAATTTTAGCTCGTGTTGGTGAAGTTGTGTATCGTTTGGAATTACCCGAAGAGCTTGCGGGGATCCATAATACATTTCATGTTTCCCATCTCCGTAAGTGTCTTGCGGATGATTCTTCATGGGTGCCATTAGATGAGATTGAGCTAAACAATAAGTTAGAGTATGTTGAAGAGCCGATTGCTATACTTGATGAAAAGGTGAAAATGTTGCGTAACAAAGAGGTGATGACCTTTAAGGTCCAATGGCATCGTAGTAAAGGTTCCGAGTTTACATGAAAACCCGAAGAATTTGTGTTGGTGTGTCTTCCTGCTTGTCATGCGGCATGGATTGCGAGGACGCAATCCGTTTCAAGTGAGGGAGAGTTGTAACATCCTGTTTTTCCAGTTAGTTGGGACTCCGTCCAACTTTGAAGGACTGGACGCCGTCCAGTTTATGGGACGCCGTCCAGATGAACTTACGGGCCAGCTGTTTGGTTTTAGATATTTTAGAAGGGTATTTTGGTATTTTCACTTAAGGGACGAGTTTAAGGCCACTAGATCAGTTTTGGAGTGTGTCATTACTCCACTTTCAACAACCTCATCCCTTCCACTTCAAGTTTGGAGAGAGAGATTCTTAGTGTGAGAAAGCTCATTCAAAGGAGGAAGAAGCTAGACTCGGGTTTTAGCTCGAGTTATAAAGTTGTTCATCTAGTCACTAGCTACGTGGTGATTGTGGTGGTAAGTCCTAATCTTCATTTCCTTACTTTAATTAGTGTTAAGGAGTTAGAGTTTGGGTTAGTGTTGAACATAAAACCCATAATTGGTGATTTTGGGAGTTTTTGGGTAAGATTGAGTCATGAGGACTCAAGAATGACTAACCTAGGGTTTCAAAGTAATAAATGATGTTAATGAGTCTTAAATGGTTAATTAATCACTAGATCACTTGTGTTGTTAGTGAAAAGTGTTTATAGGGATCATGGTTGACTTGAAATGGGCCTAATGGGTAAGTTTTACCTAGCGGGATAAATTGGGTATGAAAACACCCTAGATATGTGTTGATGGGAGTCTTAGAACCTTAATCGCTAGCTTTTAGTGACTAGTTGTGAGTCTTGACCTCTAATGTGTGATTCTAGTGTAAATGGGTCATAAGTACCCTTTTGGGTCATAAATGCACTAGTGAGGCTAGTTGGTGGATAGTCCAACTTATTGTCATACCCCGTCCAAATTCTCTTGAACGAATACAATAACATCCGGTACCATCGCGATGAACGGACCTCTATATGCCATGAACAACTCCATGTAATGTCTCTAGAATGAGCAAATGCACAGCGGGAGATTACTTTCATACCTGAGAATAAACATGTTTTAAAAGTGTCAACCAAAAGGTTGGTGAGTTCATAAGTTTATCATAAACAATAAAATTCATCATTTTGATAGACCACAAGATTTAAATACAGTACACCTATCTCGTGTACAAAACCATTTATTTTTTAATGCTTAGCAGAGTAGGTTCGTATCCTTTTCTCCCCCGTAGGTTGCCTCGCGAATTTTAAATAACCGTACACATATCTCGTGCACAAAAATAGTAACATACACATAACCTGTGTATAAAATCATTCTCTCGATACATAACATTCACTTTTCATTTCTTTCATAGCTTGGCTTGGTAGCCGACCTTAACATATAATGCGCATAATAATATCCCCAAAACAGAACGTCTCGTCTGTATAATAATCATATAAACCTCGAAGTACTAAACACCACGCCCACTAGCCCTTCCGTCTAATGAACATTCTGGGTGGGGGTGTCAAACCCGGTAGCTACCTTTAGGATTCGCGTGAATTAGGGCCAAACCGTAACTAATTCTTAGGTTACCAACCTTACTAATCAGGGGGAAAATATTCATATCACTTGTGGCAATCAGACCGTCCACATAATTCATTCGAGGAATGTTTTGCTTGTGTCTATCTCGTCAAACATTTATAAAAGCATTTCATGCATTCGCAGTTCAGGATATAATTCAAAAGCATTTAATAAAGCATTTGTAAAAGCAGTGCATGTATTCTCAGTCCCAAAAATGTAAAGAGTAAAAGGGAATCAAATGAACTCACCAAATGTATTTTGTAGTAAAAATACGTATAACTATATTGAACAATGCAGGGTTGGCCTCGAATTCACGAACCTATATCATTTATATATATTAACACATATATTTGTAATCGAACAAATTTATTATATCTTAGATTATATATTATATATATTTAATTTGTATGTATCTTTAAAAATGACTAATATTTATATAGTTATATTGATATTTATATGTGATTAATATTATATTAACAATACATCATTTGTTATATATGAATGTTTATATAAAAATATGTGTTATTATATGTAATATTATTATAAGTATAATTTATATATGCATAATATTTATTTTGTTGTAAAGATAATAATAATGATAATAATAGTAATAAAAATTTGTAAAGATAATAATAATGATAATGATAATGATAATAATAATAATAATAATAATAATAATAATAATAATAATAATAATAATAATAATAATGATGAAATGATAATATTCATAATAAGACTTATAATCATAATAATAATATTATTAACTAATAATAATAATCATAGCAATAATAATAATAATAATCATAATAATTAATATTAATAATGATAATAGAACTAAGAGTAATGGTGTATACCGTTTCAACACTTTGTCTAAAAAGAATTGTCCGAGGTGAGACTCGAACCCATGACCTCTCAAACACCCGCACCAACACTTTAACCATTCTTCCATTTCGAATTTTTCTGATTTATTACTAACTTAATATGTTTAATCCTCATAGAACGATTTTATCATCTTGATCATATTCCTAATCACAATCATCTATCATTTACCATCATCATTAACCTCATTTGTTAACAGATACAATCAATCGAGTACCATCACAGCAACTAATTGGGTTCGTTTGATTAAGACAACGAGAAGCATAGAAAGCAATAGCAATCGATTTTCATCTCCATTATTATCATCTTCCACACATAAAATCATAACTTATTCATCATAACCTTAATCGTGATTTATCATCATCGCGTTGTTCTTCTTGCCACGTAACTGCAGCTTGGTCCACCATCACTATATAATGCGAAATTACTAGAGGTTTTCAATGGTTTGAAAAGAAAATGAGTTTGGTGGTCGGCCAAAAGGAAAAAGGTAACAATAAAATATGTAACCCTCTAATCAATCAAAATAACTTGGTTGTTGAGTCAACAAAAAGACAGTAGGATCGAGCTGTAAAGTATATCGTGACTTATCATCATCTATTTACTAATCGTTATTTTCATTATCAAACACTATCACCCTCATCATCCCTCATTGTGAATATACTTAGGACTAGATTATGGAAAACAGAAACATGAAGCTGCAGTAGCAGCTGCATCGAATGCTAATTGACTAGCAAGAAGTAACGGGGTTATATTGCAAACAGTAGCTAGATCCCTGTTTCAAAAACACGATCATGGCCCAACAGATCAACAAGTGCTCGGCCCAACTGTGCACAAGTAAATAAACCCAATCAACATGATTTAAGTCAATTGTTAGGTGGTTTTAATGAGTGTGTTTTGCTTCTGGAACTCGAAAGAAAAAGAAAAAAAATATTGCAACCGAGGCCACCTTTCTTCTTTTCACCATACAAATGTCGGCTAACAACAAGGAAAGAACGTGTCAAATATTCTCCTAATATTATCACCAAGTACTTCGGCCAAAGCAAAAGAAATACGGGCCCAATCAATCAACTAAGTTTGTTTCCATATTCTTTAAATATCAAGTGGATTATCCACAATAGAAAGTGTCGGTCAATTAGGAAAAGTAAAGGGCATGTAGTCATCATTCTTTATTAACCCACTTTGCATCATGATCATATTAAATGTATCATCTTTATTCGTTGATATATACCACTGAAACCGAAATTTTTGTAGCTGTAATTGCAGTGTAGAAGCTTGATTAAAAACAGAAACAAGTCGAGGTAACATATGGTTTTTGCGTGGTTTTGATGATGATGATTAACCAGAAAAAAAATGAGAGTTTTGAATTGGTTGTCGATGAGTTCAATGGGTTTCGAGAGTTCTTGTCATAATAGAAAAGAAAACAGAAAGGAAGACAAAGGTGGTGAGTTTCATTGTGGGTTTATGTTTAACAATAGCAAATATCATCAAGAAAGAGTGAGTCGAGAAGATAGTGGTTTGTGGTGTTTTATACGATAATAATCAAGGTGGTGATTCAAAGTTTCTCTCGTTTGAAGGTGATCAAGTGAAGAAAGTGGTGATTAAAGGTGATGGTGAATGTAAATCTAACTCTCTCTCCCTTCATCTATATGCTTTGTATATGTAATTATATATGTATATTTTGAGTGATACCGCAATAATAATTGATCACATTTTATCTTGTAGGATTGATGGTGGTCGACAGAGAATCTCGAGCAGGATGAAGGAAGGACAATAATATTCAATCACGAAGAAAAGAAGAAGAAAATATTAACCAGATAGTGAAAGCTAACAAATTTCGTACCATATCTACAGCACAAGATTCGATCGTAATTGTTTGTATTGCAAATTTGATTTAGACGTTTAACAGAAAGAGAAGTATTTGTCATTGATAATCAAAAACAGAAAAAGAAGATAGATTAGATAGATGGTGATGTTTTGTTTTTGTGTGATTGTCAATAGGATCAAAGGACGATTGCGTATGATTTGTAGGGTTGCTAATGTTTGACAGAATATCACAGAGAAGAAGAAAAAGATCAAAGCAGATAGGGATGCTTAACGGATTTTGTTTGTATTGTGAAAGTTGTGATTGACCTCAAACAAAATGGAGACCAAAACAATTTGAATAAAGCTTCGATGTGGTTGTATAACAAATTCGATTATGTAACAGATTCATTATGTTAAACTTAATTAATATTAGTAGTTAACTAATGTAAATAATTATAATACAGTAATTAAATTAGTAATAATAATAGAATTAATAATAAGGATATTAACAATAATAATAATATGCTAATAATAATTAAATAACTAAAATCATAACTTTACTACTAATTATAATAATAATGATATTAATAATGATAGCAATAATATTAGTAATAATATGACAAATTAAATGTATCGTGTTTTTATATCTATATATTATGTTAAAATGATAATATTCACAATAATGATATTAACATTTACATTAATATTTATTTATAACAATAATTTCATACAAACAATTAATAACATTTATTATATAAATATATTTATTTATATATATATATATATATATATATATGTATATACATCTATTTACAAATATTTGTTCGTGAATCGTCGGGAATGGTCAAAGGTTAAATGCATTCATGTAAACAGTTCAAAAATTTTGAGACTCAACCTAACAGACTTAGCTTATCGTGTCAAAATATATTAAATCGTATCGAGAGTTCGGTTTAAAATTAGTCGAAAATTTTCGGGTCACTACAGTACCTACCCGTTAAAGAAATTTCGTCCCGAAATTTGAGTGGTGATAGTTAGAATTGAAATCGAGAATGTTTTAGTACCGGATTTGAACTCAGATTCATAATAGAAAGATTTTTGTCGTCCAAGAATGTTTCATCGAAGAAGAAAATGATAAGACTAGAAATTTTCTTCGATATTAATATGCAGATGATTTATGAATGCCCTACTCGGGTCGAGTTCGGGTTCATAATGAATTCGAATCAAGTAACATGGTTCATGATGAATATTAGTCAAGTAACACGGTTTGTGGTGGTGGTAAGGTCGATCAAGCATTACCATCATCACGTTCCATTAGAACTTTCACATGACTTACTGTAATATAATCACGTTGATCAAGTGCAATTATATTTCATTAATTCATGCTTTCATTCCAATATTACTCAAGAATATCCAGGAATTTAAACTTCAGTGTTTCACTGAAATCTAAAAGTCAAAATAGTTTTCGATATGATGTACTAAGGATAGAATGACAACGAAGATAATTATGAACAAAACGATATAAGGATACCTTCGGAAATATTAAGGATATTTACGACTAAGGAAGATATAACGATATCATAGAAATACTGAAGATATTATAATGTAGAAAGCAGATTTCGATGTTTTTCCGAGCTTTTTCCACGGACCATTCTTTTATTATCAAACTTTTGACTGTTACAGTCATCCATAGTTTTTGCTGCTTTTTCAGTTCTTTTAATACTCCGAGAATTGATTTTGGTACATTGGGGTGCTTGTTCAGAATTTCAAAATGGAAGATCATAATTCTAAAAGATACATGTTATATGTATACATATAACTGTTGATGTAGAAACGCTGCGAGATTCAAAATAATGATTGAAACTTTTTGGTATGACAACTATCGTCACAAGATGCAGATTGACGCAGGATGAGATTTCAACAAATATAATGATTTTTCAAAAATTCAAAGATCAATGAAGTTGTCGGTGAATTTACTGCTAATGTGATGATATATAAAGGGTTCTTCGGTAAAAATGATGAAAGGCAAACTTATATATCAAAGTTATAATAAGGCTAATTCGAATGAAAGTCGAAGTTGATTTGCTGGAGCTGTGACAAAATTGGCTAATTTGAAAGGGATTATAAAGTTATTTTAGGTAATAACACGCCAATGGATCTAGCACAGTTTGAATTCAAAGTATGACTTCGAAAGATGTAGGAATCTAAAAGTGATGTCTTCTGTTAAATCTTGACTTGGATTTTGATAGGTTAAAATCCGAATATGAAATTTGATTTGAATGAAAATAATTGTTCTTTGATGAACGGATATATATATGTGTGGTTGTATGTAGGGTAGTAGGTGATTGTTGAAACTGATTTGAAAAATGTACAGTGTAACTTATTGATGTGAAATCTAAATATTCCTCGGGTTTTACCTACCCGTTAAAATATTTTCACCATTAACAGTTTGTACGAAAGGATTTTTAATCACAATCTTTATGAAAATATATATACATATATATTTTCTTCAGATGTAATCATGGAAATGAGTCAATATAATATTAGACTCATTTAATTTTCGGTTTAAGCTAGAATAAGTAATCTCTAAAACTATTAGGAACCACATATTCTTCGCAGAATATTAATGAAGTTATAGATCAATACTTCATCGTTCGTTGTTGTTGATACTCATTGGTATCTATGGTGCGTATGATGTTGATGTTCGTGGGACGGATTGTGAAATTGAGGCTTGGGATGCGGATGTTGTTGTTGGTGATGGTGGTACTGTTGATGCTGGTGATGTTGCTGAAGCTGATACATTTTGCACCATACTTTTCACGGCTACAACTCGGGTACGAAGTTCGTTGACTTCTTCTATTATTCCGGGATGATTGTCGGTCGAAACGAGCGAGTGAATAAGGTTTTGAATTTTGAGATAGTATATAATCATAGCGAGATATACGGAAAATGAGTATTAAGATGGTGTTTCTAATAGGTTCACCGGTAAGTGCTTTAGGTTTTTCGCCAAAAGGGAAATTTGGTTGATGAAAAGGATATCCTTCTTCTTGTCTCCATTGATTAAGTCGACTACGAACTCATCAGATGAATTGGGGATGATTGATTAATTGATTCATTCTGGTGCCACTGCTTTCGGAGCTGGAGTGGAAATCCATATCGGAATCGCTGTCGAAATCCGAGGAACTTGAACTGGTTGCAGAATTTATCTTACACGGTTAGATAAAGGATTTTTGATATGAAATGATTCTCGGATATCGGATGATATTCTATATACGTAGAATACCTATATATAGCAAAGAAGATCCCGTAGATTACAGAGGAATTTAAGGAAACGTGTCAGACAAGGTCTAACGTGATGGAATATGAATTCGTCTGTACACCATCTATGCAATAATTGCAATAGGACGTGTCGAGACTGAAAATGATAGATAGATATTTTTCTACATGGAATGATATGCAAAACTTATTAACATGCAGACCAGGTTCAATATAACCTAACAACTACTAGGTCGAAGTCCAAACTTCACTAATGCATCCTAACAACTACCTGTTAGACACACTAATGCACACCTGGTTCGCTAAGACCACCGCTCTGATACCACATGTCATACCCCGTCCAAATTCTCTTGAACGAATACAATAACATCCGGTACCATCGCGATGAACGGACCTCTATATGCCATGAACGACTCCATGTAATGTCTCTAGAATGAGCAAATGCACAGCGGAAGATTACTTTCATACCTGAGAATAAACATGTTTTAAAAGTGTCAACCAAAAGGTTGGTGAGTTCATAAGTTTATCATAAACAATAAAATTCATCATTTTGATAGACCACAAGATTTAAATACAGTACACCTATCTCGTGTACAAAACCATTTATTTTTTAATGCTTAGCAGAGTAGGTTCGTATCCTTTTCTCCCCCGTAGGTTGCCTCGCGAATTTTAAATAACCGTACACATATCTCGTGCACAAAAATAGTAACATACACATAACCTGTGTATAAAATCATTCTCTCGATACATAACATTCACTTTTCATTTCTTTCATAGCTTGGCTTGGTAGCCGACCTTAACATATAATGCGCATAATAATATCCCCAAAACAGAACGTCTCGTCTGTATAATAATCATATAAACCTCGAAGTACTAAACACCACGCCCACTAGCCCTTCCGTCTAATGAACATTCTGGGTGGGGGTGTCAAACCCGGTAGCTACCTTTAGGATTCGCGTGAATTAGGGCCAAACCGTAACTAATTCTTAGGTTACCAACCTTACTAATCAGGGGGAAAATATTCATATCACTTGTGGCAATCAGACCGTCCACATAATTCATTCGAGGAATGTTTTGCTTGTGTCTATCTCGTCAAACATTTATAAAAGCATTTCATGCATTCGCAGTTCAGGATATAATTCAAAAGCATTTAATAAAGCATTTGTAAAAGCAGTGCATGTATTCTCAGTCCCAAAAATGTAAAGAGTAAAAGGGAATCAAATGAACTCACCAAATGTATTTTGTAGTAAAAATACGTATAACTATATTGAACAATGCAGGGTTGGCCTCGAATTCACGAACCTATATCATTTATATATATTAACACATATATTTGTAATCGAACAAATTTATTATATCTTAGATTATATATTATATATATTTAATTTGTATGTATCTTTAAAAATGACTAATATTTATATAGTTATATTGATATTTATATGTGATTAATATTATATTAACAATACATCATTTGTTATATATGAATGTTTATATAAAAATATGTGTTATTATATGTAATATTATTATAAGTATAATTTATATATGCATAATATTTATTTTGTTGTAAAGATAATAATAATGATAATAATAGTAATAAAAATTTGTAAAGATAATAATAATGATAATGATAATGATAATAATAATAATAATAATAATAATAATAATAATAATAATAATAATAATAATAATAATAATAATAATAATAATAATAATAATAATAATGATGAAATGATAATATTCATAATAAGACTTATAATCATAATAATAATATTATTAACTAATAATAATAATCATAGCAATAATAATAATAATAATCATAATAATTAATATTAATAATGATAATAGAACTAAGAGTAATGGTGTATACCGTTTCAACACTTTGTCTAAAAAGAATTGTCCGAGGTGAGACTCGAACCCATGACCTCTCAAACACCCGCACCAACACTTTAACCATTCTTCCATTTCGAATTTTTCTGATTTATTACTAACTTAATATGTTTAATCCTCATAGAACGATTTTATCATCTTGATCATATTCCTAATCACAATCATCTATCATTTACCATCATCATTAACCTCATTTGTTAACAGATACAATCAATCGAGTACCATCACAGCAACTAATTGGGTTCGTTTGATTAAGACAACGAGAAGCATAGAAAGCAATAGCAATCGATTTTCATCTCCATTATTATCATCTTCCACACATAAAATCATAACTTATTCATCATAACCTTAATCGTGATTTATCATCATCGCGTTGTTCTTCTTGCCACGTAACTGCAGCTTGGTCCACCATCACTATATAATGCGAAATTACTAGAGGTTTTCAATGGTTTGATAAGAAAATGAGTTTGGTGGTCGGCCAAAAGGAAAAAGGTAACAATAAAATATGTAACCCTCTAATCAATCAAAATAACTTGGTTGTTGAGTCAACAAAAAGATAGTAGGATCGAGCTGTAAAGTATATCGTGACTTATCATCATCTATTTACTAATCGTTATTTTCATTATCAAACACTATCACCCTCATCATCCCTCATTGTGAATATACTTAGGACTAGATTATGGAAAACAGAAACATGAAGCTGCAGTAGCAGCTGCATCGAATGCTAATTGACTAGCAAGAAGTAACGGGGTTATATTGCAAACAGTAGCTAGATCCCTGTTTCAAAAACACGAACATGGCCCAACAGATCAACAAGTGCTCGGCCCAACTGTGCACAAGTAAATAAACCCAATCAACATGATTTAAGTCAATTGTTAGGTGGTTTTAATGAGTGTGTTTTGCTTCTGGAACTCGAAAGAAAAAGAAAAAAAATATTGCAACCGGGGCCACCTTTCTTCTTTTCACCATACAAATGTCGGCTAACAACAAGGAAAGAACGTGTCAAATATTCGCCTAATATTATCACCAAGTACTTCGGCCAAAGCAAAAGAAATATGGGCCCAATCAATCAACTAAGTTTGTTTCCATATTCTTCAAATATCAAGTGGATTATCCACAATAGAAAGTGTCGGTCAATTAGGAAAAGTAAAGGGCATGTAGTCATCATTCTTTATTAACCCACTTTGCATCATGATCATATTAAATGTATCATCTTTATTCGTTGATATATACCACTGAAACCGAAATTTTTGTAGCTGTAATTGCAGTGTAGAAGCTTGATTAAAAACAGAAACAAGTCGAGGTAACATATGGTTTTTGCGTGGTTTTGATGATGATGATTAACCAGAAAAAAAATGAGAGTTTTGAATTGGTTGTCGATGAGTTCAATGGGTTTCGAGAGTTCTTGTCATAATAGAAAAGAAAACAGAAAGGAAGACAAAGGTGGTGAGTTTCATTGTGGGTTTATGTTTAACAATAGCAAATATCATCAAGAAAGAGTGAGTCGAGAAGATAGTGGTTTGTGGTGTTTTATACGATAATAATCAAGGTGGTGATTCAAAGTTTCTCTCGTTTGAAGGTGATCAAGTGAAGAAAGTGGTGATTAAAGGTGATGGTGAATGTAAATCTAACTCTCTCTCCCTTCATCTATATGCTTTGTATATGTAATTATATATGTATATTTTGAGTGATACCGCAATAATAATTGATCACATTTTGTCTTGTAGGATTGATGGTGGTCGACAGAGAATCTCGAGCAGGATGAAGGAAGGACAATAATATTCAATCACGAAGAAAAGAAGAAGAAAATATTAACCAGATAGTGAAAGCTAACAAATTTCGTACCATATCTACAGCACAAGATTCGATCGTAATTGTTTGTATTGCAAATTTGATTTAGACGTTTAACAGAAAGAGAAGTATTTGTCATTGATAATCAAAAACAGAAAAAGAAGATAGATTAGATAGATGGTGATGTTTTGTTTTTGTGTGATTGTCAATAGGATCAAAGGACGATTGCGTATGATTTGTAGGGTTGCTAATGTTTGACAGAATATCACAGAGAAGAAGAAAAAGATCAAAGCAGATAGGGATGCTTAACGGATTTTGTTTGTATTGTGAAAGTTGTGATTGACCTCAAACAAAATGGAGACCAAAACAATTTGAATAAAGCTTCGATGTGGTTGTATAACAAATTCGATTATGTAACAGATTCATTATGTTAAACTTAATTAATATTAGTAGTTAACTAATGTAAATAATTATAATACAGTAATTAAATTAGTAATAATAATAGAATTAATAATAAGGATATTAACAATAATAATAATATGCTAATAATAATTAAATAACTAAAATCATAACTTTACTACTAATTATAATAATAATGATATTAATAATGATAGCAATAATATTAGTAATAATATGACAAATTAAATGTATCGTGTTTTTATATCTATATATTATGTTAAAATGATAATATTCACAATAATGATATTAACATTTACATTAATATTTATTTATAACAATAATTTCATACAAACAATTAATAACATTTATTATATAAATATATTTATTTATATATATATATATATATATATATATATATATATATATATATATATGTATATACATCTATTTACAAATATTTGTTCGTGAATCGTCGGGAATGGTCAAAGGTTAAATGCATTCATGTAAACAGTTCAAAAATTTTGAGACTCAACCTAACAGACTTAGCTTATCGTGTCAAAATATATTAAATCGTATCGAGAGTTCGGTTTAAAATTAGTCGAAAATTTTCGGGTCACTACACTTATTATGTGAATTAATTAGGAATTAATTGTGTTAGGTGACTCGCTTTGAAGGTTACAAGTTGTTATTGGAAATCTCGCCAAGATGACAAGGTAAGTAGAATGATTATACATGTGTGTATATAATGTATTTACTTGTACAAGATTTGATGTGGGATTTAAGTTCGGGCGATCGATACCACATCGGGTTAATATATGATATGGGTTTAAAGTTCAGGCGATCGATACCATGTCATTATGTGTGGGCGTAAAGTGTGGGACCTAAGTTCGGGCGATCGATACCACATTTTACGTAGCGGGTGGGACTTAAGTTCGGGCGATCGATACCACCCAGGGGTTAGTGATATATTTCGTTGTACACTAACGGTTGTTGGGAACACCGATGGGAAATTCGAAGTACCATTCCCTTGTACTATTGGTTAACCATGGTTATGTGTTGTAGTGTAGCATATTATATTGTTCGAGTTATATATGCTATTGTTTGTGCTAGCTTGTGGTCTTGGAGATTTAGCGTTATACTTTGCGTTGATATGCCATATAAATTGCTAGCGTGTATGAGGTAATTGTGTATGTGATTGCAAGTAAGTAGGTTATATATGTATGTGTATAATTATTGCATTCACTAAGCGTTAGCTTACCCTCTCGTTGTTTACCTTTTTAGGATCCGGCGTGGACAAGGGCAAAGGTATTCGTTTGGATTAGTAGTGGCTCTCGGGGGATTAGCTTTTGAAAGTTCGGCCAAGATTTGGATAGTTTAACACCAAACACCATGCTCTAAGTGTCGTTTGAAAATTAAACTTTTGTGGTCGGAACTTGTATTTTTGAACGAATTTCGTGAAATGGGTCGTTGTGGGCCCGGTGTTGTAAAACTAGTTTTATTGTGGAAATCTATTAGTTTTACTTATATTGATGTATTATGATAATTGGTTTCGTTTAAAAGTGTCGGTAAGCGAGTTTTCGCTCGCGTGTAAATGAAAAACTGATTAGTAAAATTTAGTTCATTTGGACGCCGTCCAAAAGCTTGGGACGCTGTCCTGGTCTTCAATACTGGACACCGTCCAGATAACTGGACGCCGTCCAGATACACTGCCACACAAATTTTTTTTTTGGCTCGTGTTTTTGGTATAACGAGGGTTGGGTCGTTACACTGTCGGAAAAATTTAACTCCCGACGAACAGAAAAATATGGGTTGTCAATGTGTTTAGCATTTTTTAAAAAGTATCCGTTTCGAACGTGGTTAGTTTCGATTTGTTCATAAAATTATTTCGAGTCTGACGCTGTCGTCGAAAAAATTTAACTCCTGGCGAGCGGGAAGATACGGATTGTCGTTGTATCTAGCGTTTTTTGAAAAATGTCCGTTTTGCGTATAGTTAGCCCCGTTGGGTTCGTAAGATTTTTTCGAGTTGAACGGTGGTCTCTGAAAAATTTAACTCGCACCGAGCGAGAAGATAGAGCCTGTTATAAATTTGGGTGGAATTAGATTATTTTATTTTAATAAAATTATATATTTACACTTTTTACTCCTGAAAAAGTCTAAACTTGAGGGGCCGTTGTGTAAATATAGTCGAAGTTGAGGGACCGTTTGTAATGTGAACGCAAACTCAAAACGACAATACGATATAACTGAAATGACGACATTCGTCACCACTTTTAGTATATAAGTGTTAATGATTACAGATTTTTATATTACCCTATCTTCTATTACCACAACAAAATACTCCACTCCTATTGGTTTAAAAGAAATTGTTCATACTATTCATCAAAAGTCAAGGAAAGTCAAATGGTCTACACTACCATAATTTATTGTTTTTTCGCTTTTTTTTTTAAGTTGTGATAAAATATTTTATTTTAGTGAGGTTGCTTAAAACATTGAAAGCTTATCCCATCATTCCCAAAAGACAGAGAAACCCAAAAACGTGAACAAGTAACCAAAGAGCCTCACTGATGGACATCCCCCATGCCCTGCACCACTCCCTCCACGACCTTATCTCTTCAGTTTAATTATGTAAAACACATACGCTTGCTACCTATTTATTTTCTCCCAAATTTTTTAGGTAGCGATGACGGGTTATTGAAATCGACAACCATCAACATCCACATCATCAAATTAAAATTACAAAAAAACTAATTCTGGCGATCAAAATCAAATCTGCTCCTCATCGCCACCTTCACCTTCGCTTGCTTTACTCTTTCCGTTGAAAAGGTATTATTTATATTTATTTATATTTGTTTCATTTCATGATTATGCCTTTTTTGTTTCTTTTTCCGTTAAGTGATTGCCTGTATTAGGTTTTTTGTTTTTGTTTTTGTTTTCTTTTATGTATTTGCTTAAATCCAATTAGCTTACTTAGGGATTCCTTATTATTAGTAAATTAAAAATTAAATAAATCTATTTATTAAATACATTTAATTCTTCTAGCTTGCTGTGTGTTTGTTAGTAATAATTAACAGCATTTGATGCCTTTTATTATATATTTTTTTATTTGCAGATATTGAGGGACTTTTTGTTATGGGTGGAGGAAGACCTTGGTCCTTGGGGTCCTCTAAACACATTCTAAGGAAGTGGAGTGTGATGACCCGAAAATTTCCGACCAAATTTGAACTTTAATCTTTATATGATTCCGACACGATAAGAAAAATCTGTAATGTTGAGTCTCGAAAGTTTGAAAACTATATTCATGTAATCAATTACCCTTTGACCATGCCTGACGATTCACGAACAATTATGTGTAAATAGATATGTATATATGATATATACTCGTTAATTGAAAACGTTAACAATGTGTTAGATATGTAATACTTTACATGAACATAATTTGATCAATATAGTTATTGACGAAATTAAAAGATAATATCATATGATTGAATTATCAGATACATTGAATTATGATTACAAGTCTCTGCTATGAGGTCCACGTTGAATTAAGAAATCATTTCTTTTTAACGGTATTCGGAATAAATGATAAAGTGATTTTCAAATGAGAACAAAGTATCACTTATCAAGTGTAGGCAAAAACTAGTGGAGATTCCTGTTTGATCTCCAATACATATTCTACAATAATTTCTTGTGTTAATTATTTAACATTCATAATGATTAAATCATTGGAATAAGGTTCATCGACTAGATAAACCCATTTGACATGTTACATTATAATAATTTCATACATTTAATTGTTCTTTAGATTTAACCTTACGATACATGATTGAACTATAAGATAGAAACTAGGAACCATTATGACTTATGTATTATATGACTTAACCTTATTAAACGAAAACGTTCCTTGATAGGATAGAATTTGTTATTTAAAAGGTTTTGTTTAAATAGTGTAAATTGAATATATACAATAGGTTGAAATGATAATTATTAGAACTAAGTATATAAATAACTTGCAACGTGTACCTACAATGTGTTCATGAATATTAAATATATATATATATATATGATTACAAATTAGTTATGTAAACGATAGTAACACTTGTTATTTGATTCAATCGATATTAAGATATTTTATTTAGAAAGTTTAAGGAAAGTAAACTAAACGTTGGCGCATAAATGAATTATATCAAATTAAGTTCAAAGTATAAACGTTACGTGTTATAAGATTTTCTAAACGAATTTAAAATGATTTTGAATATAAATAGTTTTGGAAAACTAAACCTTATAGTATTATTTGATTTACTTTCAAACGTACGATAACATTTTTTTTTTAGATATAATAGAATTTGATTATAAAATGTTTTATGGATTTTCAATGATATGAAAATAAAAATAAAGATAAAAATAAAGGTTTCTTATGAGCACTAAAAGATTACAACATTTCATCTCAAGATTTCAAGTTACAATGATGGAAATCACTAAACCTGCGCACTTGCACGAGAAAAATCATAACTAAATCATACTGACTCGAAAAAGGGTGATTCTGGTGTCCAGACGTCCGTAACTCAAAAATATACAATTTTCGTGAAGACACCATACGCGGACCGCATACCTATCTACGCGAAACGCGTAATCTTGTGCCGACATATTTTGGTGGCGGCTCACTATGTAACATGTTTTTAATTTTTATTAACATTATATTATATTATTATATTATTTATAAATCTATATATATAGGATCGATCATAATTGTTTTCTAACTATCTATCTCTCACACTCTCTCTATAATTATATTTATTATTATTATTGTTAGTATTATTATTATTCTTAGTATTATTATACATAAAATACTACGATGAGGTCATGGGCGAGTTATTTCAAAACGGGTTTTATGAGCGGGATAGAGCTAAGGAAATTATGGGTTATAGCTATGGAGGTTATGGGTAATGTTCGGGGGTTTTGCTCGTGAGTCAAACTAGTGTTTGTCATCTCCGTTGTGTCTACGTACCTTTCCTGCAATATTGAATCTCAATATTGATACGTGAGTGCTCATAATTTAAATTCTACATATTAATAGTGTATCCCTGACTAGTGCTCGAGAAAATAGGATTATGCATGCTTGCACTTTTGATATTGCCCTTAGATAGGTTATGTTGAATCTTGAATTAGTTACACCTGCGGTTGAGATAAGATATAAGATATGCATGTCCTTGAAAAGCTAGCGAAAAATTATGAACTTTTCCTTTAGATACCAAATGGTTTTGACGGATGGATTAAAAGTTATAGTCAATTGAATTTTTGTATTATTATTAAAAATGATTATTATTATCGTCATTATTATCGTCGTCCTAGTTTTATCTAATTATTATTATTATTATTATTATTATTATTATTATTATTATTATTATTATTATTATTATCATCATCATTGTCAATAAAAGGTTTTGTTATCAAAAACTGTTATTTAAATATTATTACTATCGTTATTATCGTTAAAGTTATAATTAGTATTATTATTATTATGATCATTAAAATAGTTATTAGTATTACCATTATCATAATATTTATTATTATTAATATTATATTAGTAACACTCAACTATTATGATTACTATTATTATTATTAAAAGGAACACGATATAAAAGACGATTTAAAAACTATTAACAAATTGATTAAGAAATAATAAGTATGAGTATCATGGTGAAATTAAAATATTGTAAGATATTGATTTAGATAAAATTATCGTTCTTGCTATTCTTATCATTATTATTATTATTAAAAGTATCGATAGTATTAAAACTATCATTTTAACAAAAATTATCATTTTAATAGAAATGTCATTGTTACTATAAAATATCATTAATTATTACTATTTTAAATAAAATGGTTATTTTAAAGTATCGTAAATATTAAAGTTATCATAACTAGAATTATCATTTTATCATAATATCATTTTTAGTAAATATAATTATTGATATTTTTATTAATAAGATAATAATAATTATTATTACAAAATAATACAACACTTACTTATTATTATTATCAATATTATTTTATCAGATAAAAATGTAATACAAATAATATAATTACCTTAATAAAACCTATCATAACATTTTTATGATATTCAATGAACTTTATAAATTTTGTTATCTAAGATATATAAAAGTATATTTTTATGTATAAAGTTTTATTTATTAATAAATGAATTATATTAATTACTCTAATAAATCTTTTAAATATTTAAAATATAAAACGACGATATTTAATCTATATAATAATCATTCTGGAAATCATTTTGAGTCAAATTAACTTTTGTTGACTGTTGCATATTAGTCTCGAGCATTAGGATTGTGGTACACTATGACTTGACTTAAATTGTTAGACAAATATTGACCGACATATAAATATATATACTTAATTTAGGTTCGTGAATCCGAGGCCAACCTTACACTTGTTCAATGATGTTATATGTATTTTTACTACGAAATACAGTATGGTGAGTTTCATTTGCCTTTTTACCCTTTATATTTTTGGGCTGAGAATACATGCGCAACTTTTATAAATGTTTTACGAAATAGACACAAGTAAGTGAAACAAAGTGAAACTACATTCTATGGTTGAATGATCGAATTTGGATATGCCCCTTTTAGTCTGGTAATCTAAGAATTAGGAAACCGATCTCCTAATTGACGCGAATCCTAAAGATAGATCTATGGGCCTAACGAACCCCATCCAAAGTACCAGATGCTTTAGTACTTCGATTTTTATCATGTCCGAGGTAGTCCCGGAATGATGGGGATATTCTATATGCATCTTGTTAATGTCGGTTACCAGGTGTTCACCATATGAATGATTTTTATCTCTGTCGTTTGCGAATGCCGAATTTTGAGATAGTTGTTATGAAAAATGAAATCTTGTGGTCTATTAAAATTATGAAAATGAAATGATTACTATAAACTAATGAACTTACCAACCTTTTAGTTGACACTTTAAAGCATGTTTATTCTCAGGTTTGAAAGAAATCTTCCGCTGTGCATTAGCTCATTTTAAGGATATTACTTGGAGTCATTCATGACATATTTCAAAAAGACGTTGCATTCGAGTCGATGAAGTTCAATAGAGATTATTATTGAGTAAATGACAGATTAGGTCATTATAGTTTGGATATTTTGAAATGGTATGCATACCTGTCAACTTTCGATGAAATGAAAGGTTGTGTTTTAAAAACGAATGCAATGTTTGTAAAATGTATCATTTAGAGGTCAAGTACCTCGCGATGTAATCATATGTTGTTGTATTTGTTCCTATGGATTGGGACGGGTCGCTTCCTGTGGTATCAGAGCGATGGTCTTAGCGAACCAGGTCTTGCATTAGTGTGTCTAACCGATAGTCGTTAAGATGCATTAGTGAGTCTGGACTTCGACCGTGTCTGCATGTCAAAAGTTTTGCTTATCATTTTTAGTCGGAAATCATCTACTTATCATCCTTAGGAAATTACCTGCTTATCATTCTTAAGTCTAGGCGCGTTTTCCTGCATTTATTGCATAATAGTGTATAGACGAATTCTTATCTTAGCATATCTATTACTGTGAACTTTGACTGACATCTTTCAAAGATTCCTCCGTAAATTATGGGATTTTGGTATTATATATACATATGTAAATTATGTATAGAAAGATATCAAATCTAACTCCTATAATCTATTCCATACAAAAAAATTCATTTCCCCGATTATGCAAGATGGATTCCGCATCTAGTTCAAACTCCTCAGATTCCGACAGCTATGCCGATATGGATTTCCACACGAGCTCCGAAAGCAGCGTCACCGGAATGGACCAACCAATTTCCCATCATCTGTTATGGATGAATTGGGGATGGATTCGTAATATACTAAATCACTGGAGATAAGAAGAAGGCGATCCCTTCCACCCACCACAATCACCTCTTGGCGATGAACCCGAAGCACTTACCGGCGAACCTATTCAAAACACCATTTTCTCTCTCATTTCTAGAGTATCTCGTCACGATTATATACTATCCCATATTACAAATCTTATTCATCCACTCGCTCTAACCGCCAATCATTCCGGTGTATTAGCAGAAGTTAACGAACTTCGCGCTCGAGTAGTGGCTTTAGAACACATGGTGCAAGGATTACAAACACCATCAGCAGCACCAGCAGCATAATCAATACCGCCAGTAGCATCAACATCGCAAGCCTCAATACGATAAGCACCAGCAGCATCATCGGCATCAACAGAACCACCATCATCAACATCAACCGTATCATTACCACCATCAACAATCGCATCCGTATCACACGCCTCAACATCACAATCTGTACCTTGGATATCAACATCACACGCACCATAGATACCAAGGAGTACCAATAACAACAAACGATGAAGTATTGATTCATAACTTCATCAGAGAAACATTCTGCGGTGATTATGTAATCTCTAAAGTCTTAGAGATTATGTATTTCAGCCCTAACCATAAATCAGATAAGTGGACAGAGATGATAGAGAGAAGAATCGAAACCCTGACAAGAAGGGTGCACAATTTACAAGCTAGACTTGATTTACCAGCAGCATCAACAGTACCGTTAGCAGCACCCGCATAGTCAGTAACATCAGCATCGTCAGAATCAGCAGCACCTATGACATCACAAACTTCGTCAGTTCAAGAATCACTGTGGAAATCATTACGAATCAATAACGAGTATGTTGTATCAACGAGTTATAAAGTATTAACTCATTCCATCTGAAGAATTATTATATATTTTATATATATGAATTCTGGAACTATAATAAATCTTTTCGTACTAAGCTATTAAGTATGAATTGGAAAAGGGGTAGGTACTACTCGGTTAAATTCATATTACTAATATGCTATGATGTACATCCTTCGTAAACAACATAACCATCGTTAACTACAATCTCTGTTTCAATTAAATGAATTCAGTTTCGTAACAAACCAAGTGTATCATTCAATAACACGTTTGATGTTACACTTTCATCTTCGTTGTACTCGAAATTTACTGAAAAACAACATTTGTATCTTGTGAAGTTAGCAAGAGTTTTATGAGCATCAGCATGATTCACTAAGAAAATATCTATGAGAATAAATAATGAAGTATTTATTACATTAGCGAAATACTCCGCGAAAATTATGTAATCTCTAATGTTTTAGAGATTATTCTTTACTAATTCAATGCCAAAAATCAAATGAGATTAATATGATATTAACTCATTAAATCTGTATTACATCTGAAGAAAATATACACACATATATTTTCATAAAGACTGTAATGAAAAATTCTTGTTCAAAATATTATTCGTGAAATTTTTAACGGGTAGGTAATACCCGAGTGATATTTAAATTCACAATTAATATGTTACATTATTCGATACTGATTCAACAATCATCAACTATAACCTCTACTTTCATAACAATATACATTCTATTATAGAAATCAAAACAACCATACTCATTCAAATCTAATTACATATTCTGATTTTGAAATCTCAGAATTCAATTCGAGGTATAAACGAACTCATCACTCTTAGATTCTTACATTTCTCAAAGCTATACTTTGACTTCAAAACTGTGCTAGAACATCATAAGAATATTAACGATTACAATTGGTGTTCAAACCCTTCAAAATTTCGGAAGACACTTCAAATAATGAACAATCGAGATGATGATCCAACTACATGTTACCCGTCGTTTTATACCTGAAAAACTCTCGAAACCAAAGTCATAGTTTAACACGTAACCGCTTCAAATTCTTTATCAATTATTAGCAAAAACAACCTTACGATTCCTTTTCAAAGTAGCCAGTTTTGTCACAGCTTCAGCAAGTCAACTTCGACTCTTCAATCGGACTAGCCTCATTATAACCTCGATAGCTACGTTGCCCTTTTGCCAATCGTTACTGGGAACCTTTCATATCTCACCACATTAGCTGGAAACTTATCAACAACTTCATTAACCTTCGACTTAATCCTCTCCGAAAAGTCACTATACTTATTCATTAAAACCCATCATGTACTCACCTACATCTTGAAACGATAATTGTCATACCAATTACTGAAAAATCAGCAATCAGTATTTTAAAATCTCGCAGCATTTCTACTTCAATAGTTATATAAACATGTAACGTCTACCTCTAAGACTTACTTACTTCGAATGTCAAGTTTCTGAAAAACATCTCGAACTACGGATAGTTCTCGAAATGCTGATGAAGCAGCAAAAACTGTAAACGACTTTAATAGTCAAAAGTTTGATGATAAAGAATGGTATGGTGGTAAAGCTGAGAAAAAGAGAAGGTTTAGAACTGAAAAACGGATTGAGCAGACCATGAAGGAGACTGTGGACAAATCACACGGACGAAATCTACCTTCAAAGGATCCAAATGATTTAGTGTCTGCTGAAATCGTTAGCGAACACCTTACTTCTTATTCTAAACCTTCACAGACAAATATTCTTCATCATCATCATATCTTGAACATTCTAAGATATCATCGTATCTTTTATTATAAATATCCTCGATATTTCTGAAGATATTTTCATAAGTATTCTTATCAGAAATCTTTTATCTCTTCGCAATACCTGCGATTCAATATAAAAGAAACTATGTTAGTTTTAAATTCTGAAAAATTCAAATTTAAAATAGGAATGTTTTTGAAGTAGTGTTGGGAACTGAAGCATGAGTTAGTATAATATAATGACACTTGATCAACGTGATTATATTACAGTAATTCATGCTGAGCTTCTAATGGAACGTGATGATTCACAGAACATACCGTCATCATGTGCCATTTACACGACTCTTACATTCTATCCAATCTTCAAACATATTAAGAACATATCTTCTTAACAGTTCTATCTTTTCAGATATTCTGGTAATTTGCCAAATCAAGATCGTGCCATTATGATTTCTTTCTGAGTACATTAACTATGTTCATTTCAAAATCCATATGAATTCTGGACCATTATTCGCTTGACTTGAAGTCGGGAAGAGGAGACAAAAGTATGGAACTCTTGAATATAAAAGAAAATATAAAACTCGACAACAACACATAAATTACAAACTGTGCATATCAATACGTATTGCCACGTAAAGGCACGGGAAAATTAATAACACTATAACCCCAAGATAATAGTAGAAGTAAATAAAATCCTCCGGCGGTAGATGAAAAAGAAGAATGACAGATATGAAACTTAAGAGTATATCAAGGATCGGAATGGGATGGAGCATATTGACAAATGTTTTTAAAGTATGAATTAAGGAGAAAGAATAGAATGTGTGAGTTGTAAGGAAACGACGGGGGTGGATTTATAGTAAAATATCCGACAGAGAAATCAAAGCAGATGATCGCATTTAAATCGGATCCTAATTCCCTGGATTACCGAAGAAACAAATCTTATTACGAAGATTTTCTCCAAATCTCTTGAACTTGGAAATCAATCCTATCTACATCAAAAGATATGACGAATCTATACCTACTCATTTCACTCTTCAGTGATAGCTTCACTCGTGCTCTTCACAAAATCAAATGGTTTCATCCATATTACTCAATAATGATAAAACTCTATTTATCAACTCATATTTGTCATGAAAACATTCTTATTGTTATCCATGACGACCTCTATCAAATTTCGGGGACGAAATTTCTTTAACGGGTAGGTACTGTGATGACCCGGAAATTTTCGATCAAATTTAAACTTTAATCTTTATATGATTCCGACATGATAAGCAAAATCTATAATGTTGAGTCTCGAAAGTTTGAAAACTATATTCATGTAATCAATTACCCTTTGACCATGCCTGACGATTCACGAACAATTATGTGTAAATAGATATGTATATATGATATATACTCGTTAATTGAAAACGTTAACAATGTGTTAGATATGTAATACTTTACATGAACATAATTTGATCAATATAGTTATTGACGAAATTAAAAGATAATATCATATGATTGAATTATCAGATACATTGAATTATGATTACAAGTCTCTGCTATGAGGTCCACGTTGAATTAAGAAATCATTTCTTTTTAACGGTATTCGGAATAAATGATAAAGTGATTTTCAAATGAGAACAAAGTATCACTTATCAAGTGTAGACAAAAACTAGTGGAGATTCCTGTTTGATCTCCAATACATATTCTACAATAATTTCTTGTGTTAATTATTTAACATTCATAATGATTAAATCATTGGAATAAGGTTCATCGACTAGATAAACCCATTTGACATGTTACATTATAATAATTTCATACATTTGATTGTTCTTTAGATTTAACCTTACGATACACGATTGAACTATAAGATAGAAACTAGGAACCATTATGACTTATGTATTATATGACTTAACCTTATTAAACGAAAACGTTCCTTGATAGGATAGAATTTGTTATTTAAAAGGTTTTGTTTAAATAGTGTAAATTGAATATATACAATAGGTTGAAATGATAATTATTGAAACTAAGTATATAAATAACTTGCAACGTGTACCTACAATGTGTTCATGAATATTAAATATATATATATGATTACAAATTAGTTATGTAAACGATAGTAACACTTGTTATTTGATTCAATCGATATTAAGATATTTTATTTAGAAAGTTTAAGGAAAGTAAACTAAACGTTGGCGCATAAATGAATTATATCAAATTAAGTTCAAAGTATAAACGTTACGTGTTATAAGATTTTCTAAACGAATTTAAAATGATTTTGAATATAAATAGTTTTGGAAAACTAAACCTTATAGTATTATTTGATTTACTTTCAAACGTACGATAACATTTTTTTTTCGATATAATAGAATTTGATTATAAAATGTTTTATGGATTTTCAATGATATGAAAATAAAAATAAAGATAAAAATAAAGGTTTCTTATGAGCACTAAAAGATTACAACATTTCATCTCAAGATTTCAAGTTACAATGATGGAAATCACTAAACCTGCGCACTTGCACGAGAAAAATCATAACTAAATCATACTGACTCGAAAAAGGGTGATTCTGGTGTCCAGACGTCCGTAACTCAAAAATATACAATTTTCGTGAAGACACCATACGTGGACCGCATACCTATCTACGCGAAACGCGTAATCTTGTGCCGACATATTTTGGTGGCGGCTCACTATGTAACATGTTTTTAATTTTTATTAATATTATATTATATTATTATATTATTTATAAATCTATATATATAGGATCGATCATAATTGTTTTCTAACTATCTATCTTTCACACTCTCTCTATAATTATATTTATTATTATTATTGTTAGTATTATTATTATTCTTAGTATTATTATACATAAAATACTACGATGAGGTCATGGGCGAGTTATTTCAAAACGGGTTTTATGAGCGGGATAGAGCTAAGGAAATTATGGGTTATAGCTATGGAGGTTATGGGTAATGTTCGGGGGTTTTGCTCGTGAGTCAAACTAGTGTTTGTCATCTCCGTTGTGTCTACGTACCTTTCCTGCAATATTGAATCTCAATATTGATACGTGAGTACTCATAATTTAAATTCTACATATTAATAGTGTATCCCTGACTAGTGCTCGAGAAAATAGGATTATGCATGCTTGCACTTTTGATATTGCCCTTAGATAGGTTATGTTGAATCTTGAATTAGTTACACCTGCGGTTGAGATAAGATATAAGATATGCATGTCCTTGAAAAGCTAGCGAAAAATTATGAACTTTTCCTTTAGATACCAAATGGTTTTGACGGATGGATTAAAAGTTATAGTCAATTGAATTTTTGTATTATTATTAAAAATGATTATTATTATCGTCGTTATTATCGTCGTCCTAATTTTATCTAATTATTATTATTATTATTATTATTATTATTATTATTATTATTATTATTATTATTATTATTATTATTATTATTATTATTATTATTATCATCATTGTCAATAAAAGGTTTTGTTATCAAAAACTGTTATTTAAATATTATTACTATCGTTATTATCGTTAAAGTTATAATTAGTATTATTATTATTATGATCATTAAAATAGTTATTATTATTACCATTATCATAATATTTATTATTATTAATATTATATTAGTAACACTCAACTATTATGATTACTATTATTATTATAGTATTATTTGATTTACTTTCAAACGTACGATAACATTTTTTTTTTTGATATAATATAATTTGATTATAAAATATTTTATGGATTTTCAATGATATGAAAATAAAAATAAAGATAAAAATAAAGGTTTCTTATGAGCACTAAAAGATTACAACATTTCATCTCAAGATTTCAAGTTACAATGATGGAAATCACTAAACCTGCGCACTTGCACGAGAAAAATCATAACTAAATCATACTGACTCGAAAAAGGGTGATTCCGGTGTCCAGACGTCCGTAACTCAAAAATCTACAATTTTCGTGAAGACACCATATGCGGACCGCATACCTATCTACGCGAAACGCATAATCTTGTGCCGACATATTTTGGTGGCGACTCACTATGTAACATGTTTTTAATTTTTATTAATATTATATTATATTATTATATTATTTATAAATCTATATATATAGGATCGATCATAATTGTTTTCTAACTATCTATCTCTCACACTCTCTCTATAATTATATTTATTATTATTATTGTTAGTAGTATTATTATTATTACTAGTATTATTATACATAAAATACTACGACGAGGTCATGAGCAAGTTATTTCAAAACGGGTTTTATGAGCGGGATAGAGCTAAGGAAATTATGGGTTATAGCTATGGAGGTTATGGGTAATGTTCGTGGGTTTTGCTCGTGAGTCAAACTAGTGTTTGTCATCTCCGTTGTGTCTACGTACCTTTCCTGCAATATTGAATCTCAATATTGATACGTGAGTACTCATAATTTAAATTCTACATATTAATAGTGTATCCCTGACTAGTGCTCGAGAAAATAGGATTATGCATGCTTGCACTTTTGATATTGCCCTTAGATAGGTTATGTTGAATCTTGAATTAGTTACACCTGCGGTTGAGATAAGATATAAGATATGCATGTCCTTGAAAAGCTAGCGAAAAATTATGAACTTTTCCTTTAGATACCAAATGGTTTTGACGGATGGATTAAAAGTTATAGTCAATTGAATTTTTGTATTATTATTAAAAATGATTATTATTATCGTCGTTATTATCGTCGTCCTAGTTTTATCTAATTATTATTATTATTATTATTATTATTATTATTATTATTATTATTATTATTATTATTATCATCATTGTCAATAAAAGGTTTTGTTATCAAAAACTGTTATTTAAATATTATTACTATCGTTATTATCGTTAAAGTTATAATTAGTATTATTATTATTATGATCATTAAAATAGTTATTAGTATTACCATTATCATAATATTTATTATTATTAATATTATATTAGTAACACTCAACTATTATGATTACTATTATTATTATTAAAAGGAACACGATATAAAAGACGATTTAAAAACTATTAACAAATTGATTAAGAAATAATAAGTATGAGTATCATGGTGAAATTAAAATATTGTAAGATATTGATTTAGATAAAATTATCGTTCTTGCTATTCTTATCATTATTATTATTATTAAAAGTATCGATAGTATTAAAACTATCATTTTAACAAAAATTATCATTTTAATAGAAATGTCATTGTTACTATAAAATATCATTAATTATTACTATTTTAAATAAAATGGTTATTTTAAAGTATCGTAAATATTAAAGTTATCATAACTAGAATTATCATTTTATCATAATATCATTTTTAGTAAATATAATTATTGATATTTTTATTAATAAGATAATAATAATTATTATTACAAAATAATACAACACTTACTTATTATTATTATCAATGTTATTTTATCAGATAAAAATGTAATACAAATAATATAATTACCTTAATAAAACCTATCATAACATTTTTATGATATTCAATGAACTTTATAAATTTTGTTATCTAAGATATATAAAAGTATATTTTTATGTATAAAGTTTTATTTATTAATAAATGAATTATATTAATTACTCTAATAAATCTTTTAAATATTTAAAATATAAAACGACGATATTTAATCTATATAATAATCATTCTGGAAATCATTTTGAGTCAAATTAACTTTTGTTGACTGTTGCATATTAGTCTCGAGCATTAGGATTGTGGTACACTATGGCTTGACTTAAATTGTTAGACAAATATTGACCGACATATAAATATATATACTTAATTTAGGTTCGTGAATCCGAGGTCAACCTTACACTTGTTCAATGATGTTATATGTATTTTTACTACGAAATACAGTATGGTGAGTTTCATTTGCCTTTTTACCCTTTATATTTTTGGGCTGAGAATACATGCGCAACTTTTATAAATGTTTTACGAAATAGACACAAGTAAGTGAAACAAAGTGAAACTACATTCTATGGTTGAATGATCGAATTTGGATATGCCCCTTTTAGTCTGGTAATCTAAGAATTAGGAAACCGATCTCCTAATTGACGTGAATCCTAAAGATAGATCTATGGGCCTAACGAACCCCATCCAAAGTACCAGATGCTTTAGTACTTCGATTTTTATCATGTCCGAGGTAGTCCCGGAATGATGGGGATATTCTATATGCATCTTGTTAATGTCGATTACTAGGTGTTCACCATATGAATGATTTTTATCTCTGCCGTTTGCGAATGACGGATTTTGAGATAGTTGTTATGAAAAATGAAATCTTGTGGTCTATTAAAATTATGAAAATGAAATGATTACTATAAACTAATGAACTCACCAACCTTTTGGTTGACACTTTAAAGCATGTTTATTCTCAGGTTTGAAAGAAATCTTCTGCTGTGCATTAGCTCATTTTAAGGATATTACTTGGAGTAATTCATGACATATTTCAAAAAGACGTTGCATTCGAGTCGATGAAGTTCAATAGAGATTATTATTGAGTAAATGACAGATTAGGTCATTATAGTTTGGATATTTTGAAATGGTATGCATACCTGTCAACTTTCGATGAAATGAAAGGTTGTGTTTTAAAAACGAATGCAATGTTTGTAAAATATATCATTTAGAGGTCAAGTACCTCGCGATGTAATCATATATTGTTGTATTTGTTCCTATGGATTGGGACGGGTCGCTTCATGGAGTATACGTTTATGGGATCACTAATCAAAGTCGCCGCCTTGAAATAAGCATTGTGGAGGTGTTATATAACGCTTCCGATATCGTTAATTTTCAACTGAGAAATGTTGTTTGAAACCCTTAATCGAATTGGGTATTTGTATGTCATAAATTTTAACAAATCGGGTATTTGATTTGCAGAATAGGGGGTTACCTAAAACAATGTTCACATAGATGAGCTGAAGGTATGTGTGTGTACTATTAAGTTTATCTTATTAGTAATTTGAAGTTGTAATTTCTAGATATAAAATATATAATTGGGTCAGGAGTATATATGTGTACTGTTAAGCATATTTTATAAGGCATAATAAATATGAGTTCCATGACTAATTTTACTTCTTCTTACTTTGTGAAGGTAACAATGAGAGATTTATTGGTGGATCTGACATCAAAGTTTTTTTAAAAAGTTCACAAAACTGGTATGACTTCATTACTTATTGTATCGTAAGAACCAAATAATCTATAATTGCTTATTTTTAGTTATAATTCTTATAAATTTTTAGACAAATGTGTTTTGAGAGCAAACTATAGTTTGCAGGAGACATAATGAACTACCTTGCCCTTATAAACCAATACACTTGGGTTATATATTAGTTCCACTTTATATTGTACTTATTACAAAAATGCACATTTTTTAGATTATAAAGGTGGCACTTTTTACCCTTATATACCGCAGTGACGCATTTTGAGGAACCGTTGCAACCTACAAACATTAAGAATATTACTTGAGCACTCAAGTGCACAAATTCTAGAAAGGTAGAATATGTGGAAATTATAGATAATAACATAGGCAGGCTGCCAAACTACACAATTTGTCAGATTGCTTAAGCAATCAGATAGGTCAAAGTGGTATCCATTAAAAAGAATGGTAGTATGTTAATGGGTTAGCCAGACCAAAAGATTTGAAAGTCTAACCTTATTATTATGCTATAAGTAAATGTTTTAAAACTTATTTGTAAGAATATGTTAATAATGAAGACTGGAACTCAGGCTATGTTTGTGTTTTGTTTTTTGTGTTTAATATGCTATTTGCATCTTTTGTGGGCAACAAAGAGCGACGACGACGATAGATCACATGCTCAAACCCATGTGCCTTTTCACGCATATTACTATTAAAAGACAAGTATTCACGATGTTTATTAGTTTACAAATGATTGATTTAATATCCACCTAAAGTTGTTGTTTTTCTGCTATAGTGGTTACAAATGATTGATGAAATGTCCAAAAAGATTACTAAAGGTAAATATTATTTTTGTTTATCCGGTTTTGTGTTTTACAGTTAGACTTTTTTGCTCCGTTGGTCCTTCTATTATACACGAAATTGCAATCCGAGTCCCTCAAGTTTTTTTTTTGATTTTTGCATCCTTTTAATTGCATTATTTTGCAATCCGAGTCCCTTCGTCACTTTGCCGTCTAAATTGGCCGTTAGTACCATCACGTGACCAAAACGTGATGGGTAAAATCGTCTTTTTGCATCCTGACCAGCTCCTTTATACGTTCAACAAGTTAGGTGCCTTCATTTTTAACACCTCTTTCTCTTTCATCCCTCGATTTTATCAAATAAAAAACCAAATAGCGAACCAAAATTTCATTGATCGATGGCTGAGAACTGGGTTATTCGTGCACCAGAGATGGAACAAAAAGATATAGATCAACTATACGGTATGTTTGTCAAACCCTAATCGTCATCGTTGTTTTTGTTTTTAAATTTTGAACAGTAAAACCCTAAATCGTTATTATGTTGCAGATATCTACCCTGATTTGTTCTCAATTATATTACATCATGGTGGGTATTTACGTATGGGTAGTGAAGTAGTTTACACTGATGGTCAGACCACCTACATTGATTACTTCAACATTGACACATTTTCTGTATTACAATTGCATGAGGTTATGCAAGCATTAGGTTATGATCCTATGAAACCTGTGTTATTTCGCTACCTTAAACCCAATACAAAGTTAAATAGTGGGTTAGAACTTTTAGATGATAGAGAACATTATGATGGTTTGATTAGTTATTTGGCAGATGAGGGAGATGAGGGTTTAAGGTATATGGAAGTTTTTGCTGAACATCAGGATCTCAAAGGGAAGAGGAAACTTATCGAACTAATTGATGAAAATGCACTATTAGAAGCTGTTCATAATGATGCAGAAGTTCACAATGATGCAGAAGTTCACAGTGACTCTGAAGATAGTGATTATATTGTGGATGAGGATAATGAGATTGTGGATGTTCATGTAGACATGAAAGACTTTAACTTTCACATTGATAAAAATGTTGAGTTTATGGGCAATGGTTCCAAAGTCAGTGAAGATGAAGAGGATAATGAAGATGATATTGAATTAGATGTATTGAACAATGATGGATTTGACAGTTATGAAACAGAAAGTGATGAGGAAGGTTTAAGAAAAAGGAAAAATAAAAAGTTTGAAGAACATGCTAAAGCTGATGCACAGATTGGTAAGACATTTTTTTATCTTCGCCAAAAGTTTGAAAGTGCTGTAGAGGTTAGAGAATTAGTTAAGTCTCATGCTATTGAAACAAGAAGAAAACTAGTATTTGTTAAGAATGATAAAAGAAGGATCCGTGTAAGGTGTGAAGGGGTGGTTAATAAGCCAAATGTTGGGGTCAAAGTTAGTCAACAATCTGAGGTGGGGCCCAGTAACATAAAGACAACTTGTGGTGTAGTTGGCAAGAGTAAAGCCAAATTAAAGGCAAAAAAGAAAAAAGTTGATAAGAGAGAATCTTGTGGTGGTCCTAAAAACGACAAATGGGTTAAAAGAAATTTAAATATAGTCTGTGAATGGGTGTTGTTGGTTTCTAAACCTAAAGGTAGTAAAGAATGGGAAGTGAGAACATATAAACCTCACCATCAATGCGGCCAATCAAGGAAAATACCATATTGCACTTATCAATTCTTGTCTAATAAGTTGTTGCCTCAACTTGTTAACAACCCCAAGATTCCAATTAAAGCTGCTAGATCTAATTTGGAAACAGATCTGGAATTGTTCATCTCTGAATATAAAACATACAGAGCTTGAGAAGGGCAACAAAGATGATACAAGGTGATTATTATTCTCAGTATGGTGAGATTAGAGATTATATTTGTGAGTTGAAAAGGGCTAATCTTGATTCCACTGTTAAAATTGATGTTGAGCCTGGAAACCTTAAGCAAACTACAAGGGTATTCAAAAGAATTTACATATGTTTGGGTCCACTTAAGAAGGGGTTTAAAGCAATTGGCAGAGATCTGTTGGGCTTGGATGGTGCTTTTATGAAAGAACCAGCCAGTGGTTGCATCTTGAGTGTTGTAGGTGTTGATTCCAACAATGGCATTTATCCAGTTGCATATGCCATAGTTGAACAAGAATGTGGTGCATCATGGACTTGGTTCTTACAAAATTTGGGTGATGATCTTGACTTGTCTCTCAATTCTAACTTTACATTCATATCAGACAGACAAAAGGTATTCACTTTGACTTTATTAATATAGTTTAGTCTATAGTTTATTAATATTCAATTGACTTTTATTAATAATTAATTTACTTAACTTAATATTTATTATGGTAGGGTTTGATACAAGCTGTGAGTAACTTGTATCCAAGTGCTGAACATAGACATTGTCTAAGACACATTCATGGCAATATGAAAGGTAGCTTTAGAGGTTTAGCATATAAGAACCATTTGTGGAGGTGTGCAACTGTGACAACAGTGCCTGAGTTTGAACAATCCATGCTGCAATTAAAAGAGTTTGATAATGAAGCATATGTTTGGTTGACTAAGATTCCTCCTCAAGAGTGGGCTAGAAGTCACTTTACTGGGAGGGCTGTGTCTGATGTATTGCTTAGTAACATGTGTGAAGTGTTTAATAGATGGTTGGTTGATGCAAGAGACAAACCAATAGTTACAGCTTTAGAATACATTAGAGAGTATTGTATGAAAAGAATTGTGAATGTTAAAAAGAAGATTTTAAAAACAAATGGAATTTTAACTCCTGCTGCAAGTAAGGTGTTTGAGAAGATTAAGTCTGATGCTAACAAATGTGATGTTTTATAGGGAGAAAATCAAAGATATCAAGTTAGTGGACATGGGAATGAGCAGTTTGTGGTTGATATTGAGTCAAAATCATGTGCTTGTAGGAAGTGGGAACTTACTGGAATACCTTGCAAGCATGCTGTTGCAGTTATCAATAACATGGCAGACAATGGTCTTGAAGTTGGTGAACCAGAAACATGGGTTCATCCAGTTTATTTGTTATCTACTTGGATTAACACATACCAGTTTACAGTTGAACCATTGAATGGAAGAACTTTGTGGGAAAAAGCTGAAGATGGGTACACTCTTGTTGCACCAAAGAAGATATCCACCCCTGGTCGACCAAAGAAAAAGAGAAGAATGCCTGCTAATGAGAAGGATGTGGTTGGTGTAGATGGTAAACTGTCATCACAAGGTATGAGTACAATTCTTTTACTTTAACTTTCTTATACATTACTTTACTTATTAATTCTTTAAAATAGGTAAGTTAAAGAAATGTGGTGCTTGTGGAATTTATGGTCATAACAAAAGAAAGTGTCCCAATGGGGGTACTAATGAGGCATCTACAAGTGGTGGTGGTGGAAGTAATGGTGGAAGTAAGAAGAAGAAGGCATCTGATGGTGATAATGGGGGTACTAATGGGGCATCAAAAAGTGGTGGTGGTGGAAGTAATGGTGGAAGTAAGAAGAAAAAGGCATCTGATGGTGACAAGAAGAAAAAAAGGAGTGATGGTAATGGGAAGAAGAAGACTTAAATGTCTGTGTTAGTTTGTATGAACAATGTATTTTGGCTAAACTTGTTATGTATTTTGTAACTTCTTTTGCTAAGCTTGTTATGTATTTGGTCAACTTGTTATGTATTTGGCTAAACTTGTTATGTATTTGGTAATGGTAGGTTTTTAAGTTGTAATCGAATGATAATAGTCTGTATTTGGTGGTCTGTATTTGGTAACTTCTTTTGCTACTCCTAATATATATGTTATCTTTAATGACTAATGTATTTTGTCACTTATTATGCTACTGCTAATATGTATTAGTGTCAATATAGTGTCAAGCAAAAGGTACCAAATGTAGTTCAAGAAAAAAATCATGCATTGCAATTAGATTGAAGGAAATGTCAATATAGTGTCAACCAAATTACCATTCTCCATTTCAAGTAGATTCAACAAAAAAAGATACATTCAAGACTTGTCTACATTGATACATTACATCATTCGAATACTACTAAAACACTGCAATTAACCGAGTTCAATTTGAGAAGTACAACATTACAAACACAACTCAGCTAACAATCAACATAATCTTCAGATTCCACTCTCTTTTTTCTGATTCTCTAAGCTTTTCATCAACTTCCAATTTGGCATTCATAACTGCAGATATGCAATCCAGTGTATTTGGAGGATCGTACCAAGCAAAGAACGAGCAATACGATATCTGCAAAAATAAGAAACAAGAATTCGTAACAGATATGGAATTATCAACGAATTGGATCAAGTCAAATTACCTTTTTTCACACGTATAGTAACGACGTCCGGGGTTAGCTTCAGAGTTTGAGAATCGTATTACACACGGTCGACCACACCAGCATTCCATCTCTACAAATTAGGGTTCGAATTTTTGATTTCAATATTTGGGGATTTATCTAGGGTTTGAAATGAACGAGGTGTTGAAAATGAAGTCACCCAACTTGTTTGCAACGTATAAAGGAGCTGGTCAGGATGCAAAAAGACGATTTTACCCATCACGTTTTGGTCACGTGATGGTACTAACGGCCAATTTAGACGGCAAAGTGACGGAGGGACTCGGATTGCAAAATATTGCAATTAAAAGGACGTGAAAATCAAAAAAAAAACTTGAAGGACTCGGATTGCAATTTCGTGTATAATTGAAGGACCAACGGAGAAAAAAAAAGTCTTACAGTTATAATGTGGGTGTTTTAGATCTGCAAACCAAAATACATCGATTGCACGCTTCAATCAGACAAGCACGCTTCAATCTTGGTAATTAATGACAATCTTAACCTTTAATCGATTTTATTACTGTATAATTGATGTGTTTTAGATTCCCTTACATGGTTGATTGCTTGCTTATAATTGATGTGTTTATCTTTATTATTATATGTTGATGAATGTTGATAAAAGAGATTATATATTGTTTGGTATAATATAATGTTTTCTACTATGTTTGATATAAACGAATTACGGTCAAAATCGCCTCTTCGTCAGTTGTTCCGGCACTGCCGGATCCGATAATGTGAAGGCAGTGATAAATGTTGAAGATTTAACTTGGGTTCATATGGAGATTTTTGAAGCTTTATCATTATACCTTTAATCTATTTTATTACTGTATATATCATTATACCTTTATTTCATTATCTTTCATTTTTCAGGGCTACTTGCATATAATAGTGATTAGAGGTTTATCTATATGCCGTTACTAATCATCGTTTGTTTATATATTGCAATTTAGGACATATCTGAGCAGATCAACCATCTATTATGGGTGCCTATCTTTGTTTTTACATAATTAATTTGTAGTTGATCATTTGATGATTGTGGAAAAGTGCCAATTTACTTCTTAATCATATTGTAGGTAACCTTCAGTGAATATGAAGGAATCATATGAAAGTGCCAGTTGACTTCTAAATCATATTGTAGGTAACCTTCTAAACACATGTTGATCGGTTCCTACCCACAGTTTTTGAAAAACCAACCGTTACAACAGGGCGAAAGAGAGACTTGCTACAGGCATCAAATCCGTTAATCAACGGTTAAATCTATAGTTTTGGTAACAACATCACCCTATAAACAATACCCTGTTGTACAATTTGGTGTTAAAGTACTTGTAGAGCATTTTGGTGAGTAGTAGTAGAGCACCAACAACTTATAAACAATGCCATGCTTATGATCATGGTAACGTTATGAAAACTTTAATGGAAATAGTTTGTCTTGTTTGGAGAAAGTGGATTTCTTAATGTGTCCACTTGAAGATGATGGTGATTATGCTGTTGAGATTCTTCAACAGTTCCACAATGTCAAATATCTTACGCTTGGATTGGAAATCTTAGAGGTATTTGGTCTTTAATGTTTATACGTGCATGTGCATATCTATTTTAATTTAATTTATATATTATATAATATATTATTTTTCAGGTTGCATCATTTGTGGACGCAGTCACAAATGTACCTTCTCCATTTGGTAAGTTAACGAGTCTCAAGATTTATCCACGAAGGTTGGAACGAAAAAAGAATGTACAGAAAGTAAAGATCCCAAAACAAGTTAGAAACTTTCTTTTAGGCGCTTCACCAAATGCTACCGTTTCGATATACTCACGCAAGGTACTTTCAGCATTATTAAATTATTAACATACTTTGTGTACCATATGATGATAAACAGGGGATTCCTGTTCATTTTAAACTGTATGATAACATGCAGGAGATGAAAGCATTTAAGTTTGCCACATCAGCACAACGAATGATGGCCAAGTTGCATGTGTAAGTTTCTATAGGATCTCAACTGTCGCAAAAGCAAACTGTAAGTTTTTGATTTTTTTAAGTTCTAAGTTGATGATAATTAATTGTCATAAAAATGCCAATAAATAGTTTCAGTTTTACTATTTGTTATGCTTTCAGGTTTTTGTTATCTATTACCAGAAATTGCTTGGAAGTTTTGTGTTCTTTTGGATTCAGCTGAAACTTTAAGGAATATATGTGATTTGGGGTTTTAAATATGTAAGATGTCTAAATAGACAAAATTACTCCCGTCGTCCTTGAACTTATATGGAAATTGCTGACGTCGTCCTTAAACTTTTTTTTTTGCTCACGTCGTCACTGAACTTGTAAATAATAACGTTCGTCGTCCTTCTGTTTAGTTGCTGTCTCTTTTCTCCGTTAACGTAAAGCATGTGCTAAACATGTGAGGGCAATTATGTCATTTTATCTCTTTTACAGTTCAAGGACGACCAACGTAATGTTATCTTTCTTACTTTCATCTTCATCTTCATCTTCTTCTTCTTCTTCATCCCCAATATTGCACAAACCCTAGTTTTTTTTTTTTTTCCACCTAACCTTCTATTTTTTTCATTACAAAATTATAAATGCTATTCGTAGTATATTAACACATCTAAATCCAAATCCAAACTTTAAAAACTAAAAATAAATCTCAATTAAACAATAAAATTATAATTTTCAATGCAGCAACCATTTTAGCAAATATATAACTTCTTTTTTTTTTTGAAAAGCAAACATTCAAATATATTTATATTAGCAAAGATCCATTACAACTCAAGCCACTCTAGATACAAGACATCTAGCAGCAGCAGATATGAAAACTAGCTCGAATCAAGCACACACCAGCACACATTGACTCGAACTACATGTATGCACAGAAAAACTCGAGTAATATGCTGAGATAGCAGATAGAGATCACGAATGAGACAAATATATATCTTTTTAAAAACCCAACAACATTAGCTAACGAACGATTATCAAAATTTTAACAAAAAGAAGAAGATTAAGGGGAAGAAAACTCACTTTCTTATACATCAACCATGTTCTACTTCTATTTCAAACACTCAAAATTGCATATAGCAATAATATATACAAAAATCTAAATCGACATATAGATCGGCAACATCATGCTCATCAACAGCATCATTGTCATCAACAACGTCATCATCAACAGCTTCACTATCAAAAACTTCACCATTAACACACTTCTTAGATTTGATCCAAATCAGACCCAAATCTGTCCCAGATCTGATTCAAATTTGACCCATGAACTCCGGTTAAACCCACTTCTTTAATCGGAAGGTTGAAGGATGAATGATGGTGCAATCGAAGGTGCAATCGAAGGTGTGGATCTGAGAAACAAACGATGGTGCAATCAGAACCTGGTGAAGACGATGGTTTGCTAAAAAATACTCCGTATTCTGCAACTGATCGATGCATATGTATATAAAAATCAATGAGTGTGTTTGAAAATATTGTTGTGTATGAAAATGAAAGTGATATTTGGGAATGGAATTTGTTGTTTGTTTGTATGTATACGATGTATACGATCGGTGACAAACAAAAAAGTACAAATAGTTTTTTGATTTTAATTTAATTTTGATATAGTTAATTAATATAAAATTAATAATTAATGAATTTGTTTTTTATTTAAAGGTATTTAAAAGGAACAAACAATGAAAAGACCATTTTACCCTCACATGTCTAGCACATGCTTTTAGTTAACAGAGAAAAGAGACGGCAACTTAACAGAAGGACGACTAACGTTATCTTTTACAAGTTCAGTGACGACGCGAGCAAAAAAAAAAGTTTAAGGACGACGTCAGCAATTTCGATATAAGTTCAAGGACGACGGGAGTAATTTTGTCGTCTAAATACAATCCTTATGCTGGCTATTTCATGTCGTTGGGTACTTGGATTGTTAATTACCAGTACTTGGATTGCTAATTTCTTATGTTGGAAAGTTTATTGCCACAATTTTATTTTATAGCTTGATTATTTCTGCACATCGAGAATTTTAACTAGCGTTACATAATACTCCTATCGATATTGAATCCTGATTGTTGGAAAGTTTATATCCACTAGTTTAATTGGTTACATAATATAGATATGGTGGTTCAATTTGAACATCCCGTTGGGTTTCATAGTCAGCTGTAAAGATGTGTCCTAAATTAATTCCTTAAAGACAACTCCTAATTTATATTGTTACAAATTATTTGTACATGAGACAAGTTTACGTACTACAATGTTATTATATCTATCTACATTTTTTAGATGAAAAATGGTGTGGTGCCTTAATAAATTTAAGGTGAATGTGAGTATACACATTCACCTCTTAAAGAAACACGTGATTTCAACCCTTTGTGATTTCATGACTTTTTACTTCATAAGATCACCAAATACAATATACATAATATGGCAATGCATGAAAATATGGTGGATAATTGTTTGCTTTGACTTTTCAAATAAATTCGGAAGGGATGATTTACTATGGTTTTCAAGTTGCTTCATATGATAGATCACTGAGTTAATTTCATGTTGGGAAGACGACGGTGATATCTATACTAATAAGTTTACTAGTGAAGAAGCCAATGAGATGGCCCTTACAATCATTAATGATATCTTTACAAACATCATTATTCTTACAATCAATAATAAAAACATCATAAATCATATCAATGAACATTGTAACACCGTACTTTTTACCTACTCATTTTTTATTTTTTTATTTTTTTAAAGATACTCACAGCGGAAGACTAATTAATTTACGTATCATATATTATTTACACAAACATATGATTACACAAAACACGGGTGTTACGTTATTACTACAAGCCATTTAACCATATAATTTATTACAAAACACATCAGAGTGACACTGTGTCAAACATCTGCAGCTACCGGCAAAATTCACCAAAAGCTGCTAATACACACCTGCAGGGCAAAACACTGTGGGAGAACTAGCATAACACTAAGTGAATGGCAATATCTAGGTGGATATCACTACAAACATCAAGCACAACTTATAGGCACTAGTCACTAATCACTTAAAGCCATACACAAGAGGATCGGCAACCCATAGCTGATCAAGCTGGAATATACCGATAGTCCACACTACTGAATCACTGGTATAGTCTTCCAGACGTGACGCACTCGTTAAATAGCATTGACCTCTTACGTCGCACAAAACACCTCGACGTTCACTGGTGCGCACATAATCACAAATAGTCACAATATTGGTCACAGACTTATTACACAGTCTAATTATAAGCATGGCACGGATCACTATACTTGTCACTGTATAATCACATCCATAAAGATAATCTCACTCACCTAGAAGTACAAGTACTCAGTTGTCTTATATCATTGAGCCTTCACCTTTCCGTTTATCACCTGAAAATATCAGTTCTCTAGTCAGTACACTTTTCAATCAAATTACTCATTAGCATAAATATCACAGCAATACAGTAAATGAGTCAGAATTTCACTTGACCCAAACATACAAACACTGTCACTCGCACGGATGAGGTCTCACTCGTGCGACTGACTATGCTCACTCGCACGGGTGAGTATCCCCACTCGCACGGCTGACCTATCATTTATACTAGTGATTATCAAACCTACTCACACGGTTTAGTGTCTCACTCGTGCGAATGGACACTTCACTCACACGAGTGAGTGCCTCAGACGCACAGTTGAGCAAGTACAGCAGCACAACTGCAATTCGAGCTTCTTACACCCAACCTAAAGTTTGATCTAGTGTTTTAAAACCTTATCATTAGAAACTACACCTTAATATGATTCCAAAGATAGTTTATTCGTAAAAAACGGAGTTACGGTTTGAAAGTTACAGCCTTTTCAATTTTACCAAAAACTGGCCACTGCTCAACCGCGCGTCTGAGGCCTCAAACGTACGGTTGAGCCCTCAACCGCGTGGTTGATCCCTCAAAAGTGTGCTCAACCGCGTGGTTGAGCTGTCAAACGTGTGGAAGCTGTAGAACAGCTCCAGCTCGCTGTTTTCGCGTTTTTTGACCCCAAAACTCGATTTCTGCAAGTTTTGATCAATCCAATGACCCAAGAATACTATATAACACATATATAATCTATTTCTAACCTCAATCAAGCATAACAAAAACATTCAAAGCAAGAATCAAGCATAAAAGTTAACTTTTTCAAAATTCATTTACAACTCAATTTAATTCTTCAAAATATGAGATTTATACCTTGTTTTGATGCTTGAAATTACTTGAATCAGATACATGAAATCACAAGCTTCGAATTACACTTTTGATTTTAGGATTTAGAAAGCAAATGTGTGTTTTAGGGTTATGTTCTTGCTAAAATTAGCAAGTAATGAGACGTACAGTACATATATCTATATTGGGTTTCTTCATTGTGAGGAAACCCTACTCCGCATAACACACGGGTATTTACCAATTATCTGAAACCCAAAATCTTTAATAACTTATTCATTCTAAGTCCAATTCACAGAAGGAAATATGTTTTGTGACCCTTGTCACAAAACGCACATTATCCCATACACAATAATTATAAAACACATAATTATTAAAATCACTTTAATAACACAGAAGGGTAAATAGGTCATTACCTACTAGTCCCAAAGTGAGGTTGTTACAAATGAACATCTATTTAAAACCCTAGTATTAAAGGTAATAAAAAAATTAAATATAAACTAAAATTATGATCAATGTGTAACATCCTAAGATCGGGCCTAGGTGAAAATGATCAAATTGCCCATGTATGGTGTTAATTAGTGATTTTAATAATTATATGTTTATAATTATTTGTGTATTTGGTTAAGACCAGTTTGTGACAAGGGTCACAGAACAAGTTTGTTTATTTAAATTGGACTTCGTTTGGGTCGCCTATTGATGAACGAAAGATTTTAGATTACTAATAAATACCCGTGTGTTATGAGGTATGGAATTTTAATCCATTTTATACTATATGGCAGCTCATTTCTTGATTTCTCTAGAAAAATCCCAAAAACATCTCGTACTTACTTTCACTCCTAAATCTCTAACCCTAGATTTAATCTAAGAGTGAAATTGGATCAAGTGAAGCTTGCTACTGAATTCTTGCATCATCTATAGCTTATATTTAAGGTTTGTGCTTCAGATTCTTGCTTTAATTCATGTTTATGTGAATTTTTGGGTTTTTGTATAAAGTGCATTTTTGGACTTGAATCTTGCTCATAAGTGTTAGATAGACTTGTTTGATGTTGATAAACTGATTTAAGTATGTTATATGAGCTTCATGTACTGTCAATCGATCATAAACATGTTTGAAATGAGATTAAAGTTAGGTTTTTGTCAAAGTGGGTTTTGATGTCAAATTGGTTAAATTTGTTGTTGTTTTGATGTAATATTTGTGGGTTTATGTTCCTAAATGTTATATAAACATGATGTGGTAAGTTTTGAGGTCAAAAACGAGTCCTGGAGCAAGAATTGGTCGAATATGGCTTAAACCCGTCACTTTTTGCAGTTTCAGCAGCTCAAGAACACACTCGGTCGAGTGTCTTTAGACACTCGGTAGTGTGTCTAGACACTCGGCCGTGTGTCTCTAGACACTCGGCCGTGTGTCTTTTCAGTGGGTAGTGTGTCTTTTCAACATTAAATTGTTTTGGTCGTAACTTTCAAACCGTAACTCCGTTTTTGATAAATCAAATATCGTTGGAATCGTATTGACGAGTACTTTACAATGGTAAACTTTTAAGAAGGTAGATCAAACTTTAATTTGGTCAGAAAAAGGGGGTTTAGAGTGTATGTCTTGTTTTGCACGCACTTGAATGTCGTTATTGAATGGAATTAGGTTGTAGACTTATCCAATGATGAATATATGATGTTATGACTTGTTTTAAAGTTATGATTGAGTATATATGTATATATGTATGTGTATATATATATATGTGTGTGTGTGTGTGTGTGAATATGCATATATGTGGGTACGTATACATATTGTCTAGGTATATATGTAAGTGTTAGTTTATATATATATATATATATATATATATATATATATATATATATATATACTGTAATTGTGATATAGTTAGTATTGGAGTACGATTACTAACTTGTGAGTATTGTTTTCAGGTGATACAGACGAGGAGAAGACTCGGTGACATTAGACTATCGAGTGATGTCGGTATCGGTGAGTGGGACTAACTGGAGTATATAGTATAGAGTAACATGTTACATTATGATTACCATGCTTGTTAGATATACATACTGTTGTGGTTAGTTAGTACGTTGTGATTAGTTAGTACGTTGTGATGACTGCGTGTTAGTTGATGCTTGTCTGCTGAAGCCCAGTGCGTCCCTATTGTGTGGTAGCCTCGGTAGGAGAGATCAACCTGCGGGTTGGGTTCCTCATGTGGTAGCCTAGTCAATCGTGGTGTATATATATGTGAATGACGCGTCCGTCGCGTGTGGATTATATATATACAACACGGTGGTGGAGGAACTTCTGGTAAGCCCCAGTTCGATCAGCTGGTGGTTAATGGTTTGGCCGAGCCACCAGAATCTCTTTAGATGGCACTTGGGTGATGTTTATGTGTTAGACTAGGTGACATGATTAGTATGACGGTTCCTGTATGCTATTGCTTGTAGTTAGTTGCACTCACTTAACATCGTGCTAATCACCCACATCTTCCCTGCAGGTTATGGATATGTTGTATGATAGTTATCAGGGTGAAGATGGGATGTTGGAAGATATGTTTGACAAAGCCGGAAACTCTGATGTCGTGTCTTTTATATTAAAAGCTGTTTTAATGTTTAATATAATACCCGGTCATTTATTTATTGACGTGTTTATTATTAATGGGATTTTATACATATACATGTTTATATAATATATCTATAAACTGGTCTTCCGCTGTATTTAAAAAAAAGATCTGGGTGTTATACAATGTGATGTAAATAAAAATAGGTACCTCAGAAAATTACTGAAATCACTAAAAATCGAGATGCGATTACTCACAGATTCACAAATTTGTTTGAAACTAGATAAGTGTGAGTGGAAATTGAAGTTGGGAAGCTATGAATTGAGAGTATGCTACTGGATGTTAATGTCAATTGTCGTTATTTCCATTTGTGTTAATCTGTCTGTGACTACAACTATAAGTACTGGATCAAATTATTACTATACACGTGTCAACGACACTTCTGAAATCAGTGTGAACTGGCCCGTTAAGACACGTCGCAGGCCCAACTGGTCCCAGGCCGTAGTTAACTAGCACACAACTCAAGTTTAGAAGAACTATTGACCAAAGAGCATAATTTTCGAACTAACCTATAACGATTCGCTCTCAGAAAAAATGTCAAAATTAATTACGACGATTCATGTTTTCTTAAATTGATTCCCGGGGTTCATGATTCATCTTTGTTGTAACTTCCGGCTTTTAGGTATATTGATCGATGGTTTAATCAAGTGAACCAGATGACGTTTGGAGGAAGGAAGAAAAATTTTATGAACTCTAAAATTTGATTTAGTTTGAAAGACCCCTCGCATTTTTTTCTCTTATTACATTGTAATTGTAGATCATAAATAAAATTAATAATTAATAAATAGTTAATAATCACCGATATTGTTTCATTTTTTGTGTTAAGCCAACTAAAATCAATTTAAATATAAAAACGACAAAATTACACGTATAGTCCTTGTGATTTGCTCAAAAACACGCGGATAGTCCAGATTTTTTCAACTTTATAGTCCAGAAGTTTGCATTTTCGTTCGCGGATAGTCCAGCCATCTGACAGACGTTAAATTTTCTGTTAAGCCATGGCATGTGCCAAAAGCACATGAGGATATTTTTGTCATTATCCATTCTTGTCCTCTTTCACTTTTAAAAACCTCTACTTCTCATTTTTCCATATCCAATTTAACTCCTTCAAAATCAAATACCTCCTTAAAATCACTATCATGAAATCACTTGTACCATCATCATCATCATCATCATCATCATCCATCGTCACTCTCATCATCCATCGTATTTTTCAACCGTCATCATCATCCATCGTCGTTGTTTCATCTTTACTAGATCTATACACATATTTGGTTCGTCCAACACCATCTTGATTCAAGGTCGTGATAAAAGAATTCAAGAAGTGAAAAAATAAACTAAGTTTTTCATTTTCCGATTTCTTACCAATAAAAGTAGAAGCCCTAAAGAAATCCAGATCTCTTTCACCAAGTAAGCACCATTAGAGCTACAGAGACGGCGGATGACGGAGCCAAAAAATACAGCGATGCGGACATAAGTAATGGACATTACAAAATTGGACTATCCGTACAAACAATGTATACTTGTGGACTATTCATGTTGTCAAAATCAAGTTTGGACTATCCATGTATTTTTTTAGCAACCCACAAGCATTGTCCGTGTAATTAAGTCTATAAAAAATTACCCCTAAACATGTTTTAGCGGTTACACAGAATTTAATAATAAAGGTTAGGGACGATTGGGGTAATTAAGTATATATTTTTTTATATAACTCCGTAAAAAAAAAATCGGCCCCAATTTACAAAGATCATCATTCCAACCCTACAAATTCATAATCTCTGGCTGTCGTCTCTCATTGTTTCGGTTTCAATTTCAATTTTTCTTGTTTGTGTACGCGGTTAATTTTAAGGATCCTGCGGCTTCTAAATGTATGCTTTCTTCTTTTCTGATTATTATTGTATTCATTCGGCTAGGGTTTTGAAAAAATATTCACAAAACGTTATTTTATTAATGCAATTTGCATAACGATTCATAATTATTCTTGTTTTATTTGTTTTACATGGTAAAATCAACAATTTCAAGAGGCATTACAGTACAATAAATTATAATTTTCTATTGGTTTCCCCTGTTTAATGATAGAATTAGAATTTTTTATGATCAAAACTTACTTGTGTTCAGTATGTCCTGATTCTCTTGTAGCTTAAATAGTAACAATTGAGGCAGAAGGCTGCGATAGACTAAGCAGATTGCCACACGATCTCATCAATCAAATTTTATCTGAGGTGCAAGTGTTGCAGAATGTCGAATTAGCACAAAAAATTATGGATGAGTTGCAGATGCTGCTGCTAGAGCATGAGAAAATTATTATTGATGAGACCAATAAAATTCTTACAGATCAGAGTGAAGCACCAATAGTGTTTAATATGAATGAGCAAGGGGGGTATATTTCAAAGACGTATGGATGCCACAGATCATTAACTCTTGGAACGATGTGATTGTGCAGATTGGTCAATTGAAAGATACAGTTAGTGACATTTCTTCAATGTTGGGTGATATAGAAGACTTACTGAACAAACCTCCAGCATCCAAAAAGGACGGGATTCAAACACGTTTTAATAGCTTACATGCAGAGGCCTACCGTGTTATGAAATTAATGATGATAAGCATACGTGAATCTGAGTCTTCCATCCTTGAGTTGCTATCACCACCACGCTAGCTAGCTAGCTAGCTAACTTAAGTTTCTGATTTATATATATATATATATATATATATATATATATATATATATATATATATATATATATATATATATATATATATATATATATATATATAGTTCTTCTTGTTGTTGGAATGTTTGTCGGCATCCCGATAACAACATATTTATCCGTTTTCTTAAGTTTCTGATTTATATATGCTCATATAATTTATACCTATTTTTATTTTTATATTGATGTTTTTATGAGATGTTCATTAATGGTGTTGTGCCTTAATTAATTTAAAGTGAATGACACATTCACCTCTTAAAGAAAGACATGATCTCAACCCTTTGTGATTTCACCTAGTAGCTCATGTGGTAGTTGTCTGATTCTCTTAGCGAGGGGTCAGAAGTTCCGTGGAGTGCAACATTGCATACAAGGTTGCCCTTTACCCTTGAATTGCACCCAAGGGTGCCTTCCGCACATCGCGTTGCGGGGGCAATGGGGAGGGGGTTTTACCTTTCATGCTTTCGGATTGAGCCAGGTTTACTCTTAAGCAGCAGTTGGGGGCGGGTTATGCAACTGTGGGAGATGAACACGTGAGTGGTTAAGTCCCCTGGGTCATCCTCGTACTGTTTAAAAAAAACAATATACATATTGATAATGCAAAAAATATTATGGTGGATATTGGTTTGCTTAGAGTTAGTAAATAAATTCGGAAGGGATGATTTACTATGGTTTTCAAGTTGCTTCGTATGGTAGATCGCTGGGTTAATTTCATGTTGGGAAGACGACGGGTTTTGTTCTAAAAAATCACTGGCATTGCAATGTTGTTTCTGTATAGCCACTTTAGTTACTTTGTGCTGAATAATTTGTGAATGTTCTTATATTTCATGCATATGCTCATAGAAGTGAATTGGAGTCGAATGAGATAATGGTTCCATATTTCTAAATTAAAAGTTATATGGATCGGTCCTACATGTGTGGTATGTGATTTTAATTCAATGTGTATTCAACACGAAGGTTAAGAGAGGAGGTGACGAGATCAATATTTTGAAGTTTATTGCGTTCATTCCAATAGTAAATCTTTAAGATTTTCACTCACAGACGTCCTGTCGATTTCAATTTTTCATATGAGCCATGTTCAGTTATTAAAAAATAGGCCTTTAGTATACAAAAGTTACAAACAATTGTAAGAGTAAGTTAACTGCATACTAAAAAATAATGCTAAGTACAAAAATCAGTCATAACAATATTGTTCATTAGTAGTAAATATTGTTCGATTATAGGCCCCTTCAGATTATGGGCTTTGTGTAAACGTTCATGTTGAACACCCTCAAATCAGCCCCTGTTTTCACTGTTATTACTAACTTACCATCGTTTTAATTTAAATTAAAATCTCATACATACAAATTTCATTAGTTACTGATCGGTATCAATTACGGAGCACAAAGTATTATAATGTGACAACATATGCATACATCCTACACGAGATAATTTTATGTGTTATAATGTTATTACTTCGTATATTCAAATATAAAACAGTGTTGTACGATAATAAATTTAAAGTGAACGCGACTACACACATTCACCTCTTAAAGAAGCACTTGGTATTACTAGTTTGCGATTTCATTTTTTTTTTTACTACACAAGATCAAATACATAGGAAGTTAAAATGGATGTGGGTATGTGACTATAGATGCTATCATTTTTCTCAATTAATATCAATTTACCATCATCCCTAATTCAAAATTTCATACATGAGGATTTCATTAGTTACTACTTCATATAAGTTACGTAAAGCATCATATGTAGGCCAGTCGGACCTCCGGCGAGATGTTTGTGACATCGCTAACAAGATATTTGGGTACCCGTGACTAATGCTTTTGAAGAGAGATATGTTGAGCGTTTAATGGAGAATTAAGATTGTTAAGTAATGAGAGACAATAATTTATTGAATTTATATTAGTGATTAGAGCACATGGTGTGGTAGAGTCATTTCATCGTAGATATTCAATGATGTCGATAAGCCAATGTCAGTTAACACCACGACGGCGTCGGTGGTCCAAAGTTGCTAGGTAGACATCGACCAAATCTGAATAACAACTATTTTTTACTGTAAAAAAAATCTATCCGCTGCAACTCAAATTAATTGTTTTGGAAACTGAAATAAACACTGAACGACACATCTACTTTTTTCACCGAAAGTCAATTTCAAGGCCTTATCATCGTCATACTCTTATTGTAATCATTGTCGAGTTGTACGCTTAGCATCGTCATACTCTTACTTTTGAGTTGTACGCTTTTCATCATCATACTCTTATTGTAATCATTTAGATATAGTAATTTGTTCTCTTATGGTTAATGTGGAAATGGCGTAATAAATTGATTCACGAATCAATTGGGCGAAGAAATGTGATCCTTAATGAAGATATTTTGACGTCCTTGAAAATATTGACTCACCTATGGTTCTCAAAAAGGAGCTCAAAGTTCTCAGGAAGTTTTGAGGTGTGGAAGACGATCCCAAAAAATGCAATGAACAACAGTTAATTGGCTTCATGTCGATAGAGATTCAAATATTTCAACAAGTGTAAAAGTGGAGTCCAACAAAAATCGGTTTACCGAAAACCTTCGAACCGTTCATCTCTTCAATCGCCGAATTAGCATCGTCAATTTCTTCAAAAGAGATAAATACAAAACGCCAAAACGACCACAATTTGAACTCCTCAATTAGTCCAAACTTACCGAAGGTATCTTTGAGCAAATTGTGAGAAATCCACTCCAATCTTCCAATAAAAATCGTATCGGACATGTTGAGTAGAAAATTAGGGTTAGGGTTACTAACCGAGACAGAAGAAAATAGGAGAAAAGACCGTCAGAAGCGTAGAGGGAAGAGGGAAAAACGAAGAAGAAGGGTTCTCCGATTAAAGAAAGGAGGAATAAGCGATCAGAATTCAAACCCTCCGGTTGAATGCAACCGTTGGCGGGACTCCCAAGTCAGGGAGATAAAATAGGTGAAAAAAACTGCCTATCACATATTAGGTTTGTAAGACCCGTTTATTCGTACGATGTATATGTGAAGAGCACGTACGACGTATAACGAATATATATATATATATATATATATATATATATATATATATATATATATATATATATATATATATATATATATATAGGTAAAGAATATACATATGTGTATCGAGTAAGTATATATGTTGTGTATATATATATAGTATACAAGGGTTGAATGGAGGGTTGTATAATTGTATAAAGATGGTTGTACGATGCGTGTATGAAGGGTACCAAGCATGTACGTGTTGCTTGTTCGAATGTCGAAGAAAACTGGACGTTGTTTGAGTTACAAGGTGTGTACGTACCTTTTCAACCCCAAATAAAGTTTGATTTGATGTTTCAAAACCTTACCATTAGAAAGGAAATCTTATTACGTTTCCAACGATATTTGATTCATCAAAAACAGAGTTACGGTCAAAAAGTTATGGCCAAAACAAGTTGCTGAAGTTCGGATGAAATAGGCTAACTCCGCGGCGCGACCAGAATCTCCACGGCGCGGATTTTGCCTATTTTGAGGGTCAGAAAGCTTGAAATGTGAACTAAAATCACCCTTTAAGCCACGGCGCGGAGGGTTTACTCCGCGGCGCGGAGATAGGCACGATCTGATGCTTTTCAGCCTTTTAATGAGTTAAATGAAGGGCAAAATTGGTATTTCACATATGGAAGGGTTTTGGAACCTCAAATCTGATACCAACTGTAGTGACCCGAACTTTTCTATGTTTATATATATATTAAATAAAATTGTTATTTACATGATTAAGTGTTTCCAACATGTTAAGCAATCAAACTTGTTAAGACTTGATTAATTGAAATAGGTTTCATATAGACAATTGACCACCCAAGTTGACCGGTGATTCACGAACGTTAAAACTTGTAAAAACTATACGATGACATATATATGGTTATATATATAGTTAACATGATTTTATTATAAGTATGTATCTCATTAGGTATTTTAACAATGAGTTATATACATAAAAATGAGACTATTAATTTAAGAAACTCGAAAACGATATATATAACGATTATCGTTATAACAACGTCTTACTAGGTACATATGAATCATATTAAGATATTGATACACTTGGTTAATTATGTTAAATGATAAGTAAATATATTATTAAGTGTATTAACAATGAAATACATATGTAAAAATAAGACTACTAACTTAATGATTTCAAAACGAGACATATATGTAACGATTATCGTTGTAACGACATTTAACTGTATATATATCATACTAAGATATATTATATATCATAATATCATGATAATATAACAATTTAACATCTCATTTGTTATAATAAACAATGGGTTAACAACATTCAACAAGATCGTTAACCTAAAGGTTTCAAAACAACATTTACATGTAACGACTAACGATGACTTAACGACTCAGTTAAAATGTATATACATGTAGTGTTTCAATATGTATTCATACACTTTTGAAAGACTTCAAGACACTTATCAAAATACTTCTACTTAACAAAAATGCTTACAATTACATCCTCGTTCAGTTTCATCAACAATTCTACTCGTATGCACCCGTATTCGTACTCGTACAATACACAGATTTTAGATGTATGTACTATTGGTATATACACTCCAATGATCAGCTCTTAGCAGCCCATGTGAGTCACCTAATGAAATGTCCCGTTCTTATTGATTAAAAACGTTCCATATTAATTGATTTCGTTGCGAGGTTTTGACCTCTATATGAGACGTTTTTCAAAGACTGCATTCATTTTTAAACAAACCATAACCTTTATTTCATCAATAAAGGTTTAAAAAGCTTTACGTAGATTATCAAATAATGATAATCTAAAATATCCTGTTTACACACGACCATTACATAATGGTTTACAATACAAATATGTTACAACAAAATAAGTTTCTTGAATGCAGTTTTTACACAATATCATACAAGCATGGACTCCAAATCTTGTCCTTATTTAAGTATGCGACAGCGGAAGCTCTTAATAATCACCTGAGAATAAACATGCTTAAAACGTCAACAAAAATGTTGGTGAGTTATAGGTTTAACCTATATATATCAAATCGTAACAATAGACCACAAGATTTCATATTTCAATACACATCCCATACATAGAGATAAAAATCATTCATATGGTGAACACCTGGTAACCGACATTAACAAGATGCATATATAAGAATATCCCCATCATTCCGGGACACCCTTCGGATATGATATAATTTTCGAAGTACTAAAGCATCCGGTACTTTGGATGGGGCTTGTTGGGCCCGATAGATCTATCTTTAGGATTCGCGTCAATTAGGGTGTCTGTTCCCTAATTCTTAGATTACCAGACTTAATAAAAAGGGGCATATTCGATTTCGATAATTCAACCATAGAATGTAGTTTCGCGTACTTGTGTCTATTTGTAAATCATTTATAAAACCTGCATGTATTCTCATCCCAAAAATATTAGATTTTAAAAGTGGGACTATAACTCACATTCACAGATTTTTACTTCGTCGGGAAGTAAGACTTGACCACTGGTTGATTCACGAACCTATAACAATATATACATATATATCAAAGTATGTTCAAAATATATTTACAACACTTTTAATATATTTTGATGTTTTAAGTTTATTAAGTCAGCTGTCCTCGTTAGTAACCTACAACTAGTTGTCCACAGTTAGATGTACAGAAATAAATCGATAAATATTATCTTGAATCAATCCACGACCCAGTGTATACGTATCTCAGTATTGATCACAACTCAAACTATATATATTTTGGAATCAACCTCAACCCTGTATAGCTAACTCCAACATTCACATATAGAGTGTCTATGGTTGTTCCGAAATATATATAGATGTGTCGACATGATAGGTCGAAACATTGTATACGTGTCTATGGTATCTCAAGATTACATAATATACAATACAAGTTGATTAAGTTATGGTTGGAATAGATTTGTTACCAATTTTCACGTAGCTAAAATGAGAAAAATTATCCAATCTTGTTTTACCCATAACTTCTTCATTTTAAATCCGTTTTGAGTGAATCAAATTGCTATGGTTTCATATTAAACTCTATTTTATGAATCTAAACAGAAAAAGTATAGGTTTATAGTCGGAAAAATAAGTTACAAGTCGTTTTTGTATAGGTAGTCATTTCAGTCGAAAGAACGACGTCTAGATGACCATTTTAGAAAACATACTTCCACTTTGAGTTTAACCATAATTTTTGGATATAGTTTCATGTTCATAATAAAAATCATTTTCTCAGAATAACAACTTTTAAATCAAAGTTTATCATAGTTTTTAATTAACTAACCCAAAACAGCCCGCGGTGTTACTACGACGGCGTAAATCCGGTTTTACGGTGTTTTCCGTGTTTCCAGGTTTTAAATCATTAAGTTAGCATATCATATAGATATAGAACATGTGTTTAGTTGATTTTAAAAGTCAAGTTAGAAGGATTAACTTTTGTTTGCGAACAAGTTTAGAATTAACTAAACTATGTTCTAGTGATTACAAGTTTAAACCTTTGAATAAGATAGCTTTATATGTATGAATCGAATGATGTTATGAACATCATTACTACCTTAAGTTCCTTGGATGAACCTACTGGAAAAGAGAAAAATGGATCTAGCTTCAATGGATCCTTGGATGGCTCAAAGTTCTTGAAGCAAAATCATGACACGAAAACAAGTTCAAGTAAGATCATCACTTGAAATAAGATTGTTATAGTTATAGAAATTGAACCAAAGTTTGAATATGATTATTACCTTGTATTAGAATGATAACCTACTGTAAGAAACAAAGATTTCTTGAGGTTGGATGATCACCTTACAAGATTGGAAGTGAGCTAGCAAACTTGAAAGTATTCTTGATTTTATGAAACTAGAACTTTTGGAATTTATGAAGAACACTTAGAACTTGAAGATAGAACTTGAGAGAGTTCAATTAGATGAAGAAAATTGAAGAATGAAAGTGTTTGTAGGTGTTTTTGGTCGTTGGTGTATGGATTAGATATAAAGGATATGTAATTTTGTTTTCATGTAAATAAGTCATGAATGATTACTCATATTTTTGTAATCTTATGAGATATTTCATGCTAGTTGCCAAATGATGGTTCCCACATGTGTTAGGTGACTCACATGGGCTGCTAAGAGCTGATCATTGGAGTGTATATACCAATAGTACATACATCTAAAAGCTGTGTATTGTACGAGTACGAATACGGGTGCATACGAGTAGAATTGTTGATGAAACTGAACGAGAATGTAATTGTAAGCATTTTTGTTAAGTAGAAGTATTTTGATAAGTGTATTGAAGTCTTTCAAAAGTGTATAAATACATATTAAAACACTACATGTATATACATTTTAACTGAGTTGTTAAGTCATCGTTAGTCGTTACATGTAAGTGTTGTTTTGAAACCTTTAGGTTAACGATCTTGTTAAATGTTGTTAACCCAATGTTTATAATAACAAAAGAGATTTTAAATTATTATATTATCATGATATTATGATGTACGAATATCTCTTAATATGATATATATACATTAAATGTCGTTACAACGATAAACGTTACATATATGTCTCGTTTCAAAATCATTAAGTTAGTAGTCTTGTTTTTACATATGTAGTTCATTGTTAATATAATTAATGATATGTTTACTTATCATAATATAATGTTAACTATATATATAACCATATATATGTCATCATATAGTTTTTTTACAAGTTTTAACGTTCGTGAATCACCGGTCAACTTGGGTGGTCAATTGTCTATATGCAACCTATTTCAATTAATCAAGTCTTAACAAGTTTGATTGCTTAACATGTTGGAAACATTTAATCATGTAAACATCAATCTCAATTAATATATATAAACATGGAAAAGTTCGGGTCACTACAGTACCTACCCGTTAAATAAATTTCGTCCCGAAATTTTAAGCTGTTGAAGGTGTTGACGAATCTTCTGGAAATAGATGCGGGTATTTCTTCTTCATCTGATCTTCACGCTCCCAGGTGAACTCGGGTCCTCTACGAGCATTCCATCGAACCTTAACAATTGGTATCTTGTTTTGCTTAAGTCTTTTAACCTCACGATCCATTATTTCGACGGGTTCTTCGATGAATTGGAGTTTTTTGTTGATTTGGATTTCATCTAACGGAATAGTGAGATATTCTTTAGCAAAACATTTCTTCAAATTCGAGACGTGGAAAGTGTTATGTACAGCCGCGAGTTGTTGAGGTAACTCAAGTCGGTAAGCTACTGGTCCGACACGATCAATAATCTTGAATGGTCCAATATACCTTGGATTTAATTTCTCTCGTTTACCAAATCGAACAACGCCTTTCCAAGGTGAAACTTTAAGCATGACCATCTCTCCAATTTCAAATTCTATATCTTTTCTTTTAATGTCAGCGTAGCTCTTTTGTCGACTTTGGGCGGTTTTCAACCGTTGTTGAATTTGGATGATCTTCTCGGTAGTTTCTTGTATAATCTCCGGACCCGTAATCTGTCTATCCCCCACCTCACTCCAACAAATCGGAGACCTGCACTTTCTACCATAAAGTGCTTCAAACGGCGCCATCTCAATGCTTGAATGGTAGCTGTTGTTGTAGGAAAATTCTGCTAGCGGTAGATGTCGATCCCAACTGTTTCCGAAATCAATAACACATGCTCGTAGCATGTCTTCAAGCGTTTGTATCGTCCTTTCGCTCTGCCCATCAGTTTGTGGATGATAGGCAGTACTCATGTCTAGACGAGTTCCTAATGCTTGCTGTAATGTCTGCCAGAATCTTGAAATAAATCTGCCATCCCTATCAGAGATAATAGAGATTGGTATTCCATGTCTGGAGACGACTTCCTTCAAATACAGTCGTGCTAACTTCTCCATCTTGTCATCTTCTCTTATTGGTAGGAAGTGTGCTGATTTGGTGAGACGATCAACTATTACCCAAATAGTATCAAAACCACTTGCAGTCCTTGGCAATTTAGTGATGAAATCCATGGTAATGTTTTCCCATTTCCATTCCGGGATTTCGGGTTGTTGAAGTAGACCTGATGGTTTCTGATGCTCAGCTTTGACCTTAGAACACGTCAAACATTCTCCTACGTATTTAGCAACATCGGCTTTCATACCCGGCCACCAAAAATGTTTCTTGAGATCCTTGTACATCTTCCCCGTTCCAGGATGTATTGAGTATCTGGTTTTATGAGCTTCTCTAAGTACCATTTCTCTCATATCTCCAAATTTTGGTACCCAAATCCTTTCAGCCCTATACCGGGTTCCATCTTCCCGAATATTAAGATGCTTCTCCGATCCTTTGGGTATTTCATCCTTTAAATTTCCCTCTTTTAAAACTCCTTGTTGCGCCTCCTTTATTTGAGTAGTAATGTTATTATGAATCATTATATTCATAGATTTTACTCGAATGGGTTCTCTATCCTTCCTGCTCAAGGCATCGGCTACCACATTTGCCTTCCCCGGGTGGTAACGAATCTCAAAATCGTAATCATTCAATAATTCAATCCACCTACGCTGCCTCATATTCAGTTGTTTCTGATTAAATATGTGTTGAAGACTTTTGTGGTCGGTATATATAATACTTTTGACCCCATATAAGTAGTGCCTCCAAGTCTTTAATGCAAAAACAACCGCGCCTAATTCCAAATCATGCGTCGTATAATTTTGTTCGTGAATCTTCAATTGTCTAGACGCATAAGCAATCACCTTCGTTCGTTGCATTAATACACAACCGAGACCTTGCTTTGATGCGTCACAATAAATCACAAAATCATCATTCCCTTCAGGCAATGACAATATAGGTGCCGTAGTTAGCTTTTTCTTCAATAACTGAAACGCTTTCTCTTGTTCATCATTCCATTCAAATTTCTTCCCTTTATGCGTTAATGCAGTCAAGGGTTTTGCTATTCTGGAAAAGTCTTGGATGAACCTTCTGTAGTAACCAGCTAGTCCTAAAAACTGGCGTATGTGTTTCGGAGTTTTCGGGGTTTCCCACTTTTCAACAGTTTCTATCTTTGCCGGATCCACCTTAATACCTTCTTTGTTCACTATGTGACCGAGGAATTGAACTTCTTCCAACCAAAATGCACACTTTGAAAACTTAGCGTACAATTCTTCCTTCCTCAATACTTCTAACACCTTTCTCAAATGTTCACCGTGTTCTTGGTCATTCTTTGAGTAAATAAGTATGTCATCAATGAAAACAATGACAAACTTGTCAAGGTATGGTCCACACACTCGGTTCATAAGGTCCATGAACACAGCTGGTGCATTAGTTAAACCAAACGGCATGACCATAAACTCGTAATGACCGTAACGTGTTCTGAAAGCAGTCTTTGGAATATCATCTTCTTTCACCCGCATTTGATGATACCCGGAACGTAAGTCAATCTTTGAATAAACAGACGAGCCTTGTAGTTGATCAAATAAGTCGTCGATTCTCGGTAGTGGGTAGCGGTTCTTGATGGTAAGTTTGTTCAACTCTCGGTAGTCGATACACAACCTGAATGTACCATCTTTCTTCTTGACAAACAAAACAGGAGCTCCCCACGGTGATGTGCTTGGTCGAATGAAACCACGCTCTAAAAGTTCTTGTAATTGGCTTTGCAGTTCTTTCATCTCGCTGGGTGCGAGTCTGTAAGGAGCACGAGCTATTGGTGCAGCTCCTGGTACAAGATCTATTTGAAATTCAACGGATCGATGTGGGGGTAATCCCGGTAATTCTTTCGGAAATACATCGGGAAATTCTTTTGCAATGGGAACATCATTGATGCTCTTTTCTTCAGTTTGTACTTTCTCGACGTGTGCTAGAACAGCATAGCAACCTTTTCTTATTAGTTTTTGTGCCTTCAAATTACTAATAAGATGTAGCTTCGTGTTGCCCTTTTCTCCGTACACCATTAAGGGTTTTCCTTTTTCTCGTATAATGCGAATTGCATTTTTGTAACAAACGATCTCCGCTTTCACTTCTTTCAACCAGTCCATACCGATTATCACATCAAAACTCCCTAACTCTACTGGTATCAAATCAATCTTAAATGTTTCGCTAACCAGTTTAATTTCTCGATTCCGACATATATTATCTGCTGAAATTAATTTACCATTTGCTAATTCGAGTAAAAATTTACTATCCAAAGGCGTCAATGGACAACTTAATTTAGCACAAAAATCTCTACTCATATAGCTTCTATCCGCACCCGAATCAAATAAAACGTAAGCAGATTTATTGTCAATAAGAAACGTACCCGTAACAAGCTCTGGGTCTTCCTGTGCCTCTACCGCATTAATATTGAAAACTCTTCCACGGCCTTGTCCATTCGTGTTCTCCTGGTTCGGGCAATTTCTAATAATGTGGCCTGGTTTTCCACATTTATAACAAACTACATTGGCATAACTTGCTCCGACACTACTTGCTCCGCCATTACTCGTTCCGACACCATTTGTTCCTTTCGTTCTATTAACCCTTGGTCCGTAGACCTCACACTTCGCCGCGCTATGACCATTTCTTTTACACTTGTTGCAAAATTTGGTGCAGAACCCCGAGTGATTCTTTTCACACCTTTGGCATAGTTGCTTCTGATTGTTGTTGTTGTTGCGGTTATTATTGTTGTTGGGATGATTGTTGTAGTTGCTGTTGTTGTTGTTGTTGTTGTTGTTGTTGTTGTTGTTGGGCCGTTTGTTGTAGTTGCGATTGATGTTGCGATTGTTGGGATAATTGTTGCGATTATTGTTGTAATTGCTGTTGTTGTTGTATTGGTGATTCTTATCACCGTTTTCCTCCCACTTTCTTTTGACTTGCTTCACATTGGCCTCTTCAGCAGTCTGTTCTTTAATTCTTTCTTCAATCTGGTTCACTAGTTTGTGAGCCATTCTACATGCCTGTTGTATGGAGGCGGGCTCGTGTGAACTTATATCTTCTTGGATTCTTTCCGGTAATCCTTTCACAAACGCGTCGATCTTCTCTTCCTCATCTTCGAATGCTCCCGGACACAATAGGCACAATTCTGTGAATCGTCTTTCGTACGTGGTAATATCAAATCCTTGGGTTCGTAACCCTCTAAGTTCTGTCTTGAGCTTATTGACCTCGGTTCTGGGACGGTACTTCTCGTTCATCAAGTGCTTGAATGCTGACCACGGTAGTGCGTACGCATCATCTTGTCCCACTTGCTCTAGATAGGTATTCCACCATGTTAACGCAGAACCTGTGAAGGTATGCGTAGCGTACTTCACTTTGTCCTCTTCAGTACACTTACTTATGGCAAACACCGATTCGACCTTCTCGGTCCACCGTTTCAATCCGATCGGTCCTTCGGTTCCATCAAATTCTACAGGTTTGCAGGCAGTGAATTCTTTGTAGGTGCATCCTACACGATTTCCTGTACTGCTAGATCCAAGGTTATTGTTGGTATGTAGCGCAGCCTGTACTGCGGCTATGTTTGAAGCTAGAAAAGTACGGAATTCCTCTTCATTCATATTCACGGTGTGTCGAGTAGTCGGTGCCATTTCCTTCAAAATAGTCAAATGGAACAAGTTAATCATACAGAATATTAAGAGTAGTTAATAGTATTTCATAGCATAATATGAACTCATTTATAAAAGCTTTTTCTTCATATTAGCGTTTTATAAGTTTAAATTCGGGTAGTACCTACCCGTTAAGTTCATACTTAGTAGCTAATATACAATTCAACTACTACAATTCTATATGAAAAACTGATTATAGTAATATTTCGCGTTCAAACTTTTATACAATATTTTACAAACTTACAATACCGCTTATTTTACATAAAGCATGAAATATAGCACACAATAACTTTGATACAAGATAGTTGTGAAGATAATTCTAGCTAGTACACAAGTCGTTCAGCAAAGGCAATAAAGACATGTAATTCATACGTCCAGAAACAAGTCATGCATTCTGGTTTTACTAGGACTACTTCCCATCCTTGGTCTTGTGCAACATAACCGTGATGGCCGTTGATAAGACAGCGTGTTGTAACGTCATCAAAGGGACGAGGGTTACGTAATGTCCAACAGTCCCGTAATAATCTAAAAACCTCATTTCTTACCCCAATTACCGACTCCGTCACTTGTGGAAATGTTTTGTTTAATAGTTGTAGCCCGATGTTCTTGTTCTCACTTTGGTGAGAAGCGAACATTACTAATCCGTAAGCATAACATGCTTCTTTATGTTGCATGTTAGCCGCTTTTTCTAAATCACGAAGTCCAATATTCGGATATATTGAGTCAAAATAATTTCTTAACCCGTTGCGTAAAATAGCATTTGGGTTCCCCGCAATATATGCGTCAAAGTAAACACATCGTAACTTATGGGTTTCCCAATGTGATATCCCCCATCTTTCAAACGAAAGTCTCTTATAAACCAAGACATTCTTGGAACGTTCTTCGAATGTCTTACAAACTGATCTCGCCTTAAATAGTTGTGCCGAAGAATTCTGGCCGACTCTAGACAAGATTTCATCAATCATGTCTCCGGGTAGGTCTCTTAAAATATTGGGTTGTCTATCCATTTTGTGTTTTTAAACTGTAAAATAGACAAGAGTTAGATTCATAAAAAAAATACTTATTAATACAAGCAATTTTTACATATATCATAAAGCATAAGAACACTATATTCCATATATTACACCACACGAATACAACTATCTTATTCCGACTCGCTCGTTTCTTCTTCTTCGGTTTTGGTTCGTTTTGCCAAGTTTCTAGGGATATATGATGTTCCCCTAATACGAGCCGTCGTTGTCCACATTGGTTTAGAAAAACCTGGTGGTTTAGAGGTTCCCGGGTCATTGTTACAACTTAAGGACTTCGGGGGTTGACGATACATATAAAGTTCATCGGGGTTGGAATTAGATTTCTCTATTTTTATGCCCTTTCCCTTATTATTTTCTTTTGCCTTTTTAAATTCAGTTGGGGTAATTTCTATAACATCATCGGAATTCTCGTCGGAATCCGATTCATCGGAGAATTGGTAATCCTCCCAATATTTTGCTTCCTTGGCGGAAACACCATTGACCATAATTAACTTTGGTCGGTTGGTTGAGGATTTTCTTTTACTTAACCGTTTTATTATTTCCCCCACCGGTTCTATTTCTTCATCCGGTTCCGATTCTTCTTCCGGTTCCGATTCTTCTTCCGGTTCCTCTTCGGGAACTTGTGAATCAGTCCACAAATCATTCCAATTTACATTTGACTCTTCATTATTATTAGGTGAGTCAATGGGACTTGTTCTAGAGGTAGACATCTATCACATAATATCAAACACGTTAAGAGATTAATATATCACATAATATTCATATGTTAAAAATATATAGTTTCCAACAAAAATGTTAAGCAATCATTTTTAAAGAAAACACGGTCGAAGTCCAGACTCACTAATGCATCCTAACAAACTCGATAAGACACACTAATGCAAATTTTCTGGTTCTCTAAGACCAACGCTCGGATACCAACTGAAATGTCCCGTTCTTATTGATTAAAAACGTTCCATATTAATTGATTTCGTTGCGAGGTTTTGACCTCTATATGAGACGTTTTTCAAAGACTGCATTCATTTTTAAACAAACCATAACCTTTATTTCATCAATAAAGGTTTAAAAAGCTTTACGTAGATTATCAAATAATGATAATCTAAAATATCCTGTTTACACACGACCATTACATAATGGTTTACAATACAAATATGTTACAACAAAATAAGTTTCTTGAATGCAGTTTTTACACAATATCATACAAGCATGGACTCCAAATCTTGTCCTTATTTAAGTATGCGACAGCGGAAGCTCTTAATAATCACCTGAGAATAAACATGCTTAAAACGTCAACAAAAATGTTGGTGAGTTATAGGTTTAACCTATATATATCAAATCGTAACAATAGACCACAAGATTTCATATTTCAATACACATCCCATACATAGAGATAAAAATCATTCATATGGTGAACACCTGGTAACCGACATTAACAAGATGCATATATAAGAATATCCCCATCATTCCGGGACACCCTTCGGATATGATATAATTTTCGAAGTACTAAAGCATCCGGTACTTTGGATGGGGCTTGTTGGGCCCGATAGATCTATCTTTAGGATTCGCGTCAATTAGGGTGTCTGTTCCCTAATTCTTAGATTACCAGACTTAATAAAAAGGGGCATATTCGATTTCGATAATTCAACCATAGAATGTAGTTTCGCGTACTTGTGTCTATTTGTAAATCATTTATAAAACCTGCATGTATTCTCATCCCAAAAATATTAGATTTTAAAAGTGGGACTATAACTCACATTCACAGATTTTTACTTCGTCGGGAAGTAAGACTTGACCACTGGTTGATTCACGAACCTATAACAATATATACATATATATCAAAGTATGTTCAAAATATATTTACAACACTTTTAATATATTTTGATGTTTTAAGTTTATTAAGTCAGCTGTCCTCGTTAGTAACCTACAACTAGTTGTCCACAGTTAGATGTACAGAAATAAATCGATAAATATTATCTTGAATCAATCCACGACCCAGTGTATACGTATCTCAGTATTGATCACAACTCAAACTATATATATTTTGGAATCAACCTCAACCCTGTATAGCTAACTCCAACATTCACATATAGAGTGTCTATGGTTGTTCCGAAATATATATAGATGTGTCGACATGATAGGTCGAAACATTGTATACGTGTCTATGGTATCTCAAGATTACATAATATACAATACAAGTTGATTAAGTTATGGTTGGAATAGATTTGTTACCAATTTTCACGTAGCTAAAATGAGAAAAATTATCCAATCTTGTTTTACCCATAACTTCTTCATTTTAAATCCGTTTTGAGTGAATCAAATTGCTATGGTTTCATATTGAACTCTATTTTATGAATCTAAACAGAAAAAGTATAGGTTTATAGTCGGAAAAATAAGTTACAAGTCGTTTTTGTAAAGGTAGTCATTTCAGTCGAAAGAACGACGTCTAGATGACCATTTTAGAAAACATACTTTCACTTTGAGTTTAACCATAATTTTTGGATATAGTTTCATGTTCATAATAAAAATCATTTTCTCAGAATAACAACTTTTAAATCAAAGTTTATCATAGTTTTTAATTAACTAACCCAAAACAGCCCGCGGTGTTACTACGACGGCGTAAATCCGGTTTTACGGTGTTTTCCGTGTTTCCAGGTTTTAAATCATTAAGTTAGCATATCATATAGATATAGAACATGTGTTTAGTTGATTTTAAAAGTCAAGTTAGAAGGATTAACTTTTGTTTGCGAACAAGTTTAGAATTAACTAAACTATGTTCTAGTGATTACAAGTTTAAACCTTTGAATAAGATAGCTTTATATGTATGAATCGAATGATGTTATGAACATCATTACTACCTTAAGTTCCTTGGATGAACCTACTGGAAAAGAGAAAAATGGATCTAGCTTCAATGGATCCTTGGATGGCTCAAAGTTCTTGAAGCAAAATCATGACACGAAAACAAGTTCAAGTAAGATCATCACTTGAAATAAGATTGTTATAGTTATAGAAATTGAACCAAAGTTTGAATATGATTATTACCTTGTATTAGAATGATAACCTACTGTAAGAAACAAAGATTTCTTGAGGTTGGATGATCACCTTACAAGATTGGAAGTGAGCTAGCAAACTTGAAAGTATTCTTGATTTTATGAAACTAGAACTTTTGGAATTTATGAAGAACACTTAGAACTTGAAGATAGAACTTGAGAGAGTTCAATTAGATGAAGAAAATTGAAGAATGAAAGTGTTTGTAGGTGTTTTTGGTCGTTGGTGTATGGATTAGATATAAAGGATATGTAATTTTGTTTTCATGTAAATAAGTCATGAATGATTACTCATATTTTTGTAATCTTATGAGATATTTCATGCTAGTTGCCAAATGATGGTTCCCACATGTGTTAGGTGACTCACATGGGCTGCTAAGAGCTGATCATTGGAGTGTATATACCAATAGTACATACATCTAAAAGCTGTGTATTGTACGAGTACGAATACGGGTGCATACGAGTAGAATTGTTGATGAAACTGAACGAGAATGTAATTGTAAGCATTTTTGTTAAGTAGAAGTATTTTGATAAGTGTATTGAAGTCTTTCAAAAGTGTATAAATACATATTAAAACACTACATGTATATACATTTTAACTGAGTTGTTAAGTCATCGTTAGTCGTTACATGTAAGTGTTGTTTTGAAACCTTTAGGTTAACGATCTTGTTAAATGTTGTTAACCCAATGTTTATAATAACAAAAGAGATTTTAAATTATTATATTATCATGATATTATGATGTACGAATATCTCTTAATATGATATATATACATTAAATGTCGTTACAACGATAAACGTTACATATATGTCTCGTTTCAAAATCATTAAGTTAGTAGTCTTGTTTTTACATATGTAGTTCATTGTTAATATAATTAATGATATGTTTACTTATCATAATATAATGTTAACTATATATATAACCATATATATGTCATCATATAGTTTTTTTACAAGTTTTAACGTTCGTGAATCACCGGTCAACTTGGGTGGTCAATTGTCTATATGCAACCTATTTCAATTAATCAAGTCTTAACAAGTTTGATTGCTTAACATGTTGGAAACATTTAATCATGTAAACATCAATCTCAATTAATATATATAAACATGGAAAAGTTCGGGTCACTACACCTAACACATGTGGGAACCATCATTTGGCAACTAGCATGAAATATCTCATAAAATTACAAAAATATGAGTAATCATTCATGACTTATTTACATGAAAATAAAATTACATATCCTTTATATCTAATCCATACACCAACGACCAAAAACACCTACAAATACTTTCATTCTTCAATTTTCTTCATCTAATTGATCTCTCTAAAGTTCTATCTTCAAGTTCTAAGTGTTCTTCATAAATTCCAAAAGTTCTAGTTTCATAAAATCAAGAATACTTCCAAGATTGCAAGTTTACTTCCAAGTTTTCTAAATCCATTCCAAGTAATCATCCAAGATCAAGAAACCTTTGTTACTTACAGTAGGTTATCTTTCTAATACAAGATAATAATCATATTCAAACTTTAATTCAATTTCTATAACTATAACAATCTTATTTCGAGTGGAAATCTTACTTGAAATTGTTTTCGTGTCATGATTCTGCTTCAAGAACTTTCAAGCCATCCAAGGATCCTTTGAAGCTAGATCTATTTTTCTCATTTCCAGTAGGTTTATCCAAGGAACTTGAGGTAGTAATGATGTTCATAACATCATTCGATTCATACATATAAAGCTATCTTATTCGAAGGTTTAAACTTGTAATCACTAGAACATAGTTTAGTTAATTCTAAACTTGTTCGCAAATAAAAGTTAATCCTTCTAACTTGAATTTTAAAATCAACTAAACACATATTCTATATCTATATGATATGCTAACTTAATGATTTAAAACCTGAAAACACGAAAAAACACCGTAAAATCGGATTTACGCCGTCGTAGTAACACCGCGGGCTGTTTTGGGTTAGTTAATTAAAAACTATGATAAACTTTGATTTAAAAGTTGTTATTCTGGGAAAATGATTTTTATTATGAACATGAAACTATATCCAAAAATTATGGTTAAACTCAAAGTGGAAGTATGTTTTCTAAAATGGTCATCTAGACGTCGTTCTTTCGACTGAAATGACTACCTTTACAAAAACGACTTGTAACTTATTTTTCCGACTATAAACCTATACTTTTTCTGTTTAGATTCATAAAATAGAGTTCAATATGAAACCATAGCAATTTGATTCACTCAAAACGGATTTAAAATGAAGAAGTTATGGGTAAAACAAGATTGGATAATTTTTCTCATTTTAGCTACGTGAAAATTGGTAACAAATCTATTCCAACCATAACTTAATCAACTTGTATTGTATATTATGTAATCTTGAGATACCATAGACACGTATACAATGTTTCGACCTATCATTTTGACACATCTATATATATTTCGGAACAACCATAGACACTCTATATGTGAATGTTGGAGTTAGCTATACAGGGTTGAGGTTGATTCCAAAATATATATAGTTTGAGTTGTGATCAATACTGAGATACGTATACACTGGGTCGTGGATTGATTCAAGATAATATTTATCAATTTATTTCTGTACATCTAACTGTGGATAACTAGTTTTACGTTACTAACGAGGACAGCTGACTTAATAAACTTAAAACATCAAAATATATTAAAAGTGTTGTAAATATATTTTGAACATACTTTGATATATATGTATATATTGTTATAGGTTCGTGAATCAACCAGTGGCCAAGTCTTACTTCCCGACGAAGTAAAAATCTGTGAAAGTGAGTTATAGTCCCACTTTTAAAATCTAATATTTTTGGGATGAGAATACATGCAGGTTTTATAAATGATTTACAAAATAGACACAAGTACGTGAAACTACATTCTATGGTTGAATTATCGAAATCGAATATGCCCCTTTTTATTAAGTCTGGTAATCTAAGAATTAGGGAACAGACACCCTAATTGACGCGAATCCTAAAGATAGATCTATTGGGCCTAAAAAACCCCATCCAAAGTACCGGATGCTTTAGTACTTCGAAATTTATATCATATCCGAAGGGTGTCTCAGAATGATGGGGATATTCTTATATATGCATCTTGTTAATTTCGGTTACCAGGTGTTCACCATATGAATGATTTTTATCTCTATGTATGGGATGTGTATTGAAATATGAAATCTTGTGGTCTATTGTTACGATTTGATATATATAGGTTAAACCTATAACTCACCAACATTTTTGTTAACTCACCAACATTTTTGTTCACCTGAGAATAAACATGCTTTAAACGTCAACAAAAATGTTGGTGAGTTATAGGTTTAACCTATATATATCAAATCGTAACAATAGACCACAAGATTTCATATTTCAATACACATCCCATACATAGAGATAAAAATCATTCATATGGTGAACACCTGGTAACCGACATTAACAAGATGCATATATAAGAATATCCCCATCATTCCGGGACACCCTTCGGATATGATATAAATTTCGAAGTACTAAAGCATCCGGTACTTTGGATGGGGTTTGTTAGGCCCAATAGATCTATCTTTAGGATTCGCGTCAATTAGGGTGTTTGTTCCCTAATTCTTAGATTGCCAGACTTAATAAAAAGGGGCATATTCGATTTCGATAATTCAACCATAGAATGTAGTTTCACGTACTTGTGTCTATTTTGTAAATCATTTATAAAACCTGCATGTATTCTCATCCCAAAAATATTAGATTTTAAAAGTGGGACTATAACTCACTTTCACAGATTTTTACTTCGTCGGGACGTAAGACTTGGCCACTGGTTGATTCACGAACCTATAACAATATATACATATATATCAAAGTATGTTCAAAATATATTTACAACACTTTTAATATATTTTGATGTTTTAAGTTTATTAAGTCAGTTGTCCTCTTTAGTAACCTACAACTAGTTGTCCACAGTTAGATGTACAGAAATAAATCGATAAATATTATCTTGAATTAATCCACAACCCAGTGTATACGTATCTCAGTATTGATCACAACTCAAACTATATATATTTTGGAATCAACCTCAACCCTGTATAGCTAACTCCAACATTCACATATAGAGTGTCTATGGTTGTTCCGAAATATATATAGATGTGTCGACATGATAGGTCGAAACATTGTATACGTGTCTATGGTATCTCAAGATTACATAATATACAATACAAGTTGATTAAGTTATGGTTGGAATAGATTTGTTACCAATTTTCACGTAGCTAAAATGAGAAAAATTATCCAATCTTGTTTTACCCATAACTTCTTCATTTTAAATCCGTTTTGAGTGAATCAAATTGCTATGGTTTCATATTGAACTATATTTTATGAATCTAAACAGAAAAAGTATAGGTTTATAGTCTGAAAAATAAGTTACAAGTCATTTTTGTAAAGGTAGTCATTTCAGTCGAAAGAACGACGTCTAGATGACCATTTTAGAAAACATACTTCCACTTTGAGTTTAACCATAATTTTTGGATATAGTTTCATGTTCATAATAAAAATCATTTTCCCAGAATAACAACTTTTAAATCAAAGTTTATCATAGTTTTTAATTAACTAACCCAAAACAGCCCGCGGTGTTACTACGACGGCGTAAATCCGGTTTTACGGTGTTTTTCGTGTTTCCAGGTTTTAAATCATTAAGTTAGCATATCATATAGATATAGAACATTTGTTTAGTTGATTTTAAAAGTCAATTTAGAAGGATTAACTTTTATTTGCGAACAAGTTTAGAATTAACTAAACTATGTTCTAGTGATTACAAGTTTAAACCTTCGAATAAGATAGCTTTATATGTATGAATCGAATGATGTTATGAACATCATTACTACCTTAAGTTCCTTGGATAAACCTACTGGAAAAGAGAAAAATAGATCTAGCTTCAACGGATCCTTGGATGGCTCGAAGTTCTTGAAGCAGAATCATGACACGAAAACAAGTTCAAGTAAGATCATCACTTGAAATAAGATTGTTATAGTTATAGAAATTGAACCAAAGTTTGAATATGATTATTACCTTGTATTAGAATGATAACCTACTGTAAGAAACAAAGATTTTTTGAGGTTGGATGATCACCTTACAAGATTGGAAGTGAGCTAGCAAACTTGAAAGTATTCTTGATTTTATGTAACTAGATCTTGTAGAATATATGAAGAACACTTAGAACTTGAAGATAGAACTTGAGAGAGATCAATTAGATGAATAAAATGAATGAAAGTGTTTGTAGGTGTTTTTGGTCGTTGGTGTATGGATTAGATATAAAGGATATGTAATTTTGTTTTCATGTAAATAAGTCATGAATGATTACTCATATTTTTATAATTTTATGAGATATTTCATGCTAGTTGCCAAATGATGGTTCCCACATGTGTTAGGTGACTCACATGGGCTGCTAAGAGCTGATCATTGGAGTGTATATACCAATAGTACATACATCTAAAAGCTGTGTATTGTACGAGTACGAATACGGGTGCATACGAGTAGAATTATTGATGAAACTGAACGAGGATGTAATTGTAAGCATTTTTGTTAAGTAGAAGTATTTTGATAAGTGTATTGAAGTCTTTCAAAAGTGTATAAATACATATTAAAATACTACATGTATATACATTTTAACTGAGTCTTTAAGTCATCGTTAGTCGTTACATGTAAGTGTTGTTTTGAAACCTTTAGGTTAACGATCTTGTTAAATGTTGTTAACCCAATGTTTATAATATCAAATGAGATTTTAAATTATTATATTATCATGATATTATCATGTATGAATATCTCTTAATATGATATATATACATTAAATGTCTTTACAACGATAATCGTTACATATATGTCTCGTTTAAAAATCATTAAGTTAGTAGTCTTGTTTTTACATATGTAGTTCATTGTTAATATACTTAATGATATGTTTACTTATCATAGTATCATGTTAACTATATATATATATATATATCCATATATATGTCATCATATAGTTTTTACAAGTTTTAACGTTCGTGAATCACCGGTCAACTTGGGTGGTCAATTGTCTATATGAAACATATTTCAATTAATCAAGTCTTAACAAGTTTGATTGCTTAACATGTTGGAGACATTTAATCATGTAAATATCAATCTCAATTAATATATATAAACATGGAAAAGTTCGGGTCACTACATGACGAATGTGAGTAGGAGTAGTGGGAGTCTCCCATTTACTAATGGCTTCGATTTTCGTTGGATCGACTTTAATACCTTGGTCACTTACAACATGACCAAGAAATTGAACTTCCTTCAACCAAAATTCACACTTGGAGAATTTGGCATAGAGTCGTTCTTGTCTTAAAAGTTCAAGCACGAGCCGGAGGTGTTCCTCGTGTTCTTCTTCACTTTTAGAATAAACCAAAATATCATCGATGAACACGATAATGAATTTGTCAAGATACGGTTTGCACACGCGGTTCATAAGATCCATAAACACCGCCGGTGCGTTAGTGAGACCAAATGGCATTACAAGAAATTCATAACTACCATAACAAGTTCGAAAAGCGGTTTTGGAGACATCTTCCCCCTTAACCCTTAATTGATGATAACCCGAGCGGAGATCGATTTTTGAATATACACAAGACCCTTGTAGTTGATCAAAGAGGTCATCGATGCGAGGAAGAGGATATCGGTTTTTAACCGTCAATTTGTTTAGTTCACGATAATCAATGCACATTCGTAGGGATCCGTCTTTCTTTTTAACAAACAAAATCGGAGCGCCCCAAGGTGAATGGCTAGGTTGGATAAAACCACGATCAAGTAGTTCTTGAATTTGACTTTGCAATTCTTGCATTTCAGATGGAGCGAGTCTATATGGTGCACGTTCTACGGGTGCGTCTCCCGGAATAAGATCGATTTGGAATTCAACCGGTCGATGAGGTGGAAGGCCCGGCAATTCGTCGGGAAATACATCGGAATAGTCACTAACAATTGGCACATCATCGATGTGCTTCTCATCGGACTCGACTTTCTTAACGTGAGCAAGGATCGCAAAACAACCCTTACGGAGTAGTTTTCTAACTTTAATACACGAAACGAGGTTGAGTCCGGTGCAACTCTTATCGCCATAGACGATCAAAGGTTCACCATTCTCGATAGGAATTCGGATTACGTTAAGATCACAAAGGATGTGAGATTTCGTTTTGGCTAGCCAATCCATACCGATTAATACATCGAAGCTTCCTAGTTCCATGGGTATCAAGTCAATTTCAAACTCATTACCCAAAATGTTTAACGTACACCCCTAGTAATATGTGTCGGCACTCAATAGTTTTCCGTTGGCCACTTCAATGGTATAAGTGGTATCTAGTGGAAGTGGTGGAGTGTTTAAAGAATGAGTCAAAGTCTTGGATACAAAACTCTTATCGGCACCCGAATCGAATAAACAAGTAACATAAGTGTTGTTGAGGAGAAACGTACCCGTGACTAATTCATTGTCATCTCGGGCTTCCTCGGTGTTGATGTTGAAAGCTCGGCCACGTGTGTTGGGGTTGGCTTTCTTCCTCGGACATGCATTTCTAAAATGTCCCGTTTGGCCACATTCATAACAAGTACCCGGTTTTGGTGCATTGGGCACCTTTTGAGCGACGGGGGCGGCACTTCTACAATCGTTGGCCACATGACCACCCCTTTGGCACCGGTGGAAAAATAGATTGCTACATTCACCATAGTGGTGCTTGTGGCATTTGTTGCAAAAGGGTTTATTTCCGCCATAACTTTTCTTGGCGTCGGAGGTGTAAGGCTTCTTAGCAAAGTTGTTGTTGCTTGATTGGGAGAGTTCCCACTTTCTTTTGTTGCCGCCCGATTTATCCTCGGCCTTAGGTGCCGGAACTACGATTTCATCAACCGTTTCGATCAATTGGCGGGCCATGTTCAATGCTTGTTGTAGGTTAGCGGGTTTGGATGACATCACCCCTTGTTTGATGCTCTTTGGAAGACCATACATATAAAGTTCGACCCTTTGAGATTCGGGGTTCATGAGGTTGGGACACATCAAGGATAGTTCGGCGAATCGTTGATTATAGGCCTTGAGATCGTTTCCGACCGCCTCTAAGGTTCTTAGCTCTTGTTCGAGCTTTCGGGTTTCTTCGCGAGGGAAATATTCGATGACCATCTTTTCCCTTAAATCGGCCCAAGAGAGGGCGTGAGCTTCATCGGTACCCACCGATTGTACATAAGTATTCCACCATGTAAGAGCGACACCGGCGAAGGTGTGAGTGGAGTATTTGACCTTGTCTTGGTCTCGACAACCGCTTATGCTAAAGACGGCTTCCATTTGCTCAAACCATCGGGTGAGCACGACCGGTCCCCCGGTTCCATCAAAAGTGTGAGGTTTGCACCCCATGAAGGATTTGTAGGAGCACCCTTCGTTTGAGTTACCGGATCCATTGTTGTTGTTGTTGTGGTTGTTGTTATTGTTGGAGGAGTGATCGGCCATGGCCGCTTCCACGGCGGTGGCTATCATTCGTTGTAGAGCTTGTTCGGGAGTCTCATGGCGTGGCACACGACGAGGAGGCATTGTTCCTTCAAAACACAAGAATACCGTTGATTAGTATTCTTAATAATACTAACCATGATATGGAGTAAGGATAGAGAAAAATTTTCCTTGACTCGCCTTAAATTCTTTATGTCATAATGTCGGAATGTTCATATGAGTCACCGTAATATAATCCCGAAAATTATATTACCCTAATTCAGATGTGCATTCGACACTAATTCATATAGTCATGGTGGCGCGTCAATTAAATTAAGTAACGTGAGATTAAGATTGAATAAGAATTTGATGTAATAGACGAGTTCGAGTATAATGCACATGTAGTCAAGTAATTCCTACTTCAAGTCTATATGTCGGTTGTAGTCTAGACTCACCAATGTACCCTATGACTCGGGGTTGACACCAATGAACTCTAAATCCCTACAACCAACGCTCTGATACCATCTGTAGCAACCCGACCAAATCATGTTTGACGGCGCCGACTACTTCGGTCCCGTTGCGTGGTCATAAGTCTTTATCATGACGTTTGACCAAAATATGTCGCATCTATTTCATAAGTAAAAGGATGTTTCAAGTTTACAAATGTAGTTCAAAGACTAGTTACATTACAATGTTTAACGTACGAATGAAACCTATGCGACACAACTTAAAGTAGTCAAAAGACGCTCCAACTATGCATGTATACTCGACATCCAAGCAAGTATCAAAAAGAGTGCGGAAGCATGTATCAAGTAGCTTTCAAGGACCTGAGAAAACATATAGAAAACTGTCAACGAAAAACGTTGGTGAAATCATAGGTGTTTTAGTAAACGTTGCATTTGAACCACAAGATTTAATATAATATGATTATCAAAATCATTTGCATTCCAAAGTTGTTATTTGTTTCGCGGGCACCCAATTATCAAACTTAACTGTTTTGCACCCTTTGCGTAGTGTTAGAACATACACTAGACCCGAAAATATATTTCATCCGCTAACGGTAGCGAACCGTCCGAATGAGGCTCGTCAAGCCCATGTGATCACATAATATAAGTTCACGTTTACACCCTGCAAGTGTAACTAATGATAATTGAATTGAGGATTTTCGTTCAAACCCGTACGTGGAATGTTCGTTTTCGTACTTGTATTCAATGTATAAAAGTATGATACGTATATGTTTCTCATCCCATAGTTTAAAGCATAAAAGTTGTTTGAAAGATGGGACTATGATCTCACCTTGAGTGCACGTACGAAAAGTACTTCACAAAATAACGTGTGCGAAGGATAGTGCTAGTCTTGACCTAAACAAATAGGTCGTATCAATAACGGTAAACACGATAGGTCAAAGATGTTCAATTAGTCCTATGGCTCGTTACGACTCGATTATGTAGCATGTGAAATCAAATTGTCAAGTTTCATGCAAGATACAAGTATAGAAACAAGTTAGGAAGGTTGCATAATCATTTGGTTAAGTTTGACAAAAAGTCAAACTTTGGTCTGTCAAAGTCAACGAAAAAGTCAACACGTTCGGGTCGGGTCCCGAACTATTTTTCTGAATTTATTAATCATGTATGAGCATGTTAGAACAAGTTACATGTGAATCGGAGGTGCGTAGCATAGCAAACATTATTCAAAAATCGACAAAGTTGGACAGACCACTTTGGCGCGCCGCGCGGGTATATGGCGCGCCGCGCCATTACCTGTGCAGAGAAATTCTGGCAGTTTTTAAGTTTTATGCACGAACCTAACTTCAACCAATCACCATTTATGACCCGCAAACAACCAAAGCATGTATCTTATATCATCGGAAAGGTATTTTGACAAGGAAAACAACTAAACACATTTCATCCATCACATTTACTTTTACAACAACCAAAATCACATTCAAAGCTCCTCATTAAATGCACTCAAGTTCATAAATGAAATTCGATGATTCGGCAACCAATTTACATGAATGATATGCCTTTTCGAAGGTGATCAAGCATACAATACAACCTAACACTTACAAATAACATTTCATGTCATTCAAAGCATCAAAAGTTCATTTCAAGTTCATCAAACCCTAACCCAAATCCACCAAAACCAATAATCAAGTTTATGAAGTTTTCTAAAACAAATTACACATCAAATTGAAGCTAGTGCTACTAGTAACACATTTAAGACTTGCACTTTACCATAACAACAACATTTAAGCAACCAAATTACCAAATCAAACACACCAAAGTTTATGTTCATGCTAGTTACTTCAAATAACAAAGTCGAACATATAAATCATATATTCATGTTAGAATTGAGCCATAGACACTAATTAACAACTTTATAAGTTAAAAACATCAAGAACACAAAATCTAGTGATTTTAGAAAGTTACCCAAACTTGATGAAATCGGTATGGAATCGAAGAGGAAGATGAGAGGATTCCGAATATGCAATTTGTTTAGATGGATGCTTGCTCGATTTGATTTGGATGATAAATCCTTGAAGTGGTGTTTGAGAGATTTGGTGAAAGTATTAGAGAAAATGGAAAAAGAAAAGGAAATAAATGAATGGATGAGAGTGAAGGGTTGACTAGTTGACCTAGTCACCTCTTTGCTCTCTTGGCAACAATGGTCCCTCTAGTTCGGTTGCAGGTGCTTGAATTACCTAAACGAGATATTTTAAAACGCGTATTAACGAGGGATGTCATAATCATATAACGGACTTTAAATAGTTAAACGGAAAAGTAAACGGAAAAAGGCGGGATGTTACATGAATCGAATAATGTTATGAACATCATTACTACCTCAAGTTCCTTGGATAAACCTACTGGAAATGAGAAAAATAGATCTAGCTTCAAAGGATCCTTGGATGGCTTGAAAGTTCTTGAAGCAGAATCATGACACGAAAACAATTTCAAGTAAGATTTCCACTCGAAATAAGATTGTTATAGTTATAGAAATTGAATTAAAGTTTGAATATGATTATTACATTGTATTAGAAAGATAACCTACTGTAAGTAACAAAGATTTCTTGATCTTGGATGATTACTTGGAATGGATTTAGAAAACTTGGAAGTAAACTTGCAATCTTGGAAGTATTCTTGATTTTATGAAACTAGAACTTTTGGAATTTATGAAGAACACTTAGAACTTGAAGATAGAACTTGAGAGAGATCAATTAGATGAAGAAAATTGAAGAATGAAAGTGTTTGTAGGTGTTTTTGGTCGTTGGTGTATGGATTAGATATAAAGGATATGTAATTTTGTTTTCATGTAAATAAGTCATGAATGATTACTCATATTTTTGTAATTTTATGAGATATTTCATGCTAGTTGCCAAATGATGGTTCCCACATGTGTTAGGCGACTCACATGGGCTGCTAAGAGCTGATCATTGGTGTGTATATACCAATAGTACATACATCTAAAAGCTGTGTATTGTACGAGTACGAATACGGGTGCATACGAGTAGAATTGTTGATGAAACTGAACGAGGATGTAATTGTAAGCATTTTTGTTAAGTAGAAGTATTTTGATAAGTGTCTTGAAGTCTTTCAAAAGTGTATGAATACATATTAAAACACTACATGTATATACATTTTAACTGAGTCGTTAAGTCATCGTTAGTCGTTACATGTAAACGTTGTTTTGAAACCTTTAGGTTAACGATCTTGTTGAATGTTGTTAACCCATTGTTTATTATAACAAATGAGATGTTAAATTTTTATATTATCATGATATTATGATATATAATATATCTTAGTATGATATATATACAGTTAAATGTCATTACAACGATAATCGTTACATATATGTCTCGTTTCGAAATCATTAAGTTAGTAGTCTTATTTTTACATATGTATTTCATTGTTAATACACTTAATAATATATTTACTTATCATTTAAAATAATTAAACAAGTGTATCAATATCTTAATATGATTCATATGTACCTAGTAAGACGTTGTTATAACGATAATCGTTATATATATCGTTTTCGAGTTTCTTAAATTAATAGTCTCATTTTTATGTATATAACTCATTGTTAAAATACCTAATGAGATACATACTTATAATAAAATCATGTTAACTATATAAATAACCATATATATGTCATCGTATAGTCTTTACAAGTTTTAACGTTCGTGAATCACCGGTCAACTTGGGTGGTCAATTGTCTATATGAAACCTATTTCAATTAATCAAGTCTTAACAAGTTTGATTGCTTAACATGTTGGAAACACTTAATCATGTAAATAACAATTTCATTTAATATATATATAAACATGGAAAAGTTAGGGTCACTACAGTACCTACCCGTTAAATAAATTTCGTCCCGAAATTTTAAGCAGTTGGAGGTGTTGACGTATCTTCTGGAAATAAATGCGGGTATTTCTTCTTCATCTGATCTTCACGCTCCCAGGTGAACTCAGGTCCTCTACGAGCATTCCATCGAACCTTAACAATCGGTATCTTGTTTTGTTTAAGTCTTTTAACCTCACGATCCATTATTTCGACGGGTTCTTCAATGAATTGAAGTTTTTCATTGATTTGGATTTCGTCCAAAGGAATAGTGAGATCTTCTTTAGCAAAACATTTCTTCAAATTTGAGACATGGAAAGTGTTATGTACAGCTGCGAGTTGTTGAGGTAGCTCCAGTTGGTAAGCTACTGATCCGACACGATCTATAATCTTGAATGGTCCAATGTACCTTGGATTTAGTTTCCCCCATTTACCAAATCGAACAATGCCTTTCCAAGGTGAAACCTTAAGCATGACCATTTCTCCAATTTCAAACTCTATATCTTTTCTTTTACTGTCCGCGTAGCTCTTTTGTCGACTCTGGGCAGTTTTCAATCTTTGTTGAATTTGGATGATTTTCTCGGTAGTTTCTTGTATTATCTCCGGACCCGTAATCTGTCTATCCCCCACTTCACTGCAACATATCGGAGACCTGCACTTTCTACCATAAAGTGCTTCAAACGGCGCCATCTCAATGCTTGAATGGTAGCTGTTGTTGTAGGAAAATTCTGCTAACGGTAGATGTCGATCCCAACTGTTTCCGAAATCAATAACACATGCTCGTAGCATGTCTTCAAGCGTTTGTATCATCCTTTCGCTCTGTCCATTAGTTTGTGGATGATAGGCAGTACTCATGTCTAGACGAGTTCCTAATGCTTGCTGTAATGTCTGCCAGAATCTTGAAATAAATCTGCCATCCCTATCAGAGATAATAGAGATTGGTATTCCATGTCTGGAGACGACTTCCTTCAAATACAGTTGTGCTAACTTCTCCATCTTGTCATCTTCTCTAATTGGCAGGAAGTGTGCTGATTTGGTGAGACGATCAAGTATTACCCAAATAGTATCAAAACCACTTGCAGTCCTTGGCAATTTAGTGATGAAATCCATGGTAATATTTTCCCATTTACATTCCGGGATTTCGGGTTGTTGAAGTAGACCTGATGGTTTCTGATGCTCAGCTTTGACCTTAGAATACGTCAAACATTCTCCTACGTATTTAGCAACATTGGCTTTCATACCTGGCCACCAAAAATGTTTCTTAAGATCCTTGTACATCTTCCCCGTTCCAGGATGTATTGAGTATCTGGTTTTATGAGCTTCTCTAAGTACCATTTCTCTCATATCTCCAAATTTTGGTATCCAAATTCTTTCAGCCCTATACCGGGTTCCGTCTTCCCGAATATTAAGATGCTTCTCCGATCCTTTGGGTATTTCATCCTTTAAATTTCCCTATTTTAAAACTCCTTGTTGCGCCTCCTTTATTTGAGTAGTAAGGTTAGTGTGAATCATTATATTCATAGATTTTACTCGAATGGGTTCTCTGTCCTTTCTGCTCAAGGCGTCAGCTACCACATTTGCCTTCCCCGGGTGGTAACAAATCTCGAATTCGTAATCATTCAACAATTCAATCCACCTACGCAGCCTCATATTTAGTTGTTTCTGATTAAATATGTGTTGAAGACTTTTGTGGTCGGTATATATAATACTTTTGACCCCATATAAGTAGTTCCTCCAAGTCTTTAATGCAAAAACAACCGCGCCTAATTCCAAATCATGCGTCGTATAATTTTGCTCGTGAATCTTCAATTGTCTAGACGCATAAGCAATCACCTTCGTCCGTTGCATTAATACACAACTGAGAACTTGCTTTGATGCGTCAAAATAAATCACAAAATCATCATTCCCTTCAGGCAATGACAATATAGGTGCCGTAGTTAGCTTTTTCTTCAATAATTGAAACGCCTTCTCTTGTTCATCTTTCCATTCAAATTTCTTCCCTTTATGCGTTAATGCAGTCAAGGGTTTTGCTATTTTGGAGAAATCTTGGATGAATCTTCTGTAGTAACCAGCCAATCCTAAAAATTGACGTATATGCTTCGGAGTTTTTGGGGTTTCCCACTTTTTAACGGTTTCGATCTTTACCGGGTCCACTTGGATACCTTCTTTGTTCACTATGTGACCGAGGAATTGAACTTCTTCCAACCAAAATGCACACTTTGAAAACTTAGCGTACAGTTTTTCTTTCCTCAATACTTCTAGCACTTTTATCAAATGTTCTTCGTGCTCTTGATCATTCTTTGAGTAAATAAGTATGTCATCGATGAAAACAATGACAAACTTGTCAAGATATGGCCCACACACTCGGTTCATAAGGTCCATAAATACAGCTGGTACATTAGTCAATCCAAATGGCATAACCATAAACTCGTAATGACCATAACGCGTACTAAAAGCAGTTTTTGGAATATCATCCTCCTTTACTCGCATTTGATGATATCCAGAACGTAAATCGATCTTCGAATAAACCGACGAGCCTTGTAGTTGATCAAATAAGTCGTCAATTCTCGGCAGTGGATAACGGTTTTTGATGGTAAGTTTGTTCAACTCTCTGTAGTCAATACACAACCTAAATGTACCATCCTTCTTCTTGACAAACAAAACAGGAGCTCCCTATGGTGATGTGCTTGGTCAAATGAAACTACGTTCTAATAGTTCTTGCAGTTGGCTTTGCAGTTCTTTCATCTCGCTGGGTGCGAGTCTATAAGGAGCACGAGCTATTGGTGCAGCTCCTGGTACAAGATCTATTTGAAATTCAACAGATCGATGTGGAGGTAGTCCCGGTAATTCTTTCGGAAATACATCGGGAAATTCTTTTGCGACGGGAACATCATTGATGCTCTTTTCTTCAGTTTGTACTTTCTCGACGTGTGCTAGAACAGCATAGCAACCTTTTCTTATTAGTTTTTGTGCCTTCAAATTACTAATAAGATGTAGCTTCATGTTGCCCTTTTCTCCGTACACCATTAAGGGTTCTCCTTCTTCTCGTACAATGCGAATTGCATTTTTATAACATACGATCTCTGCTTTCACCTTCTTCAGCCAGTCCATGCCAACTATTACATCAAAACTCCCTAACTCTATTGGTATCAAATCAATCTTAAATATTTCGCTACCCAGTTTAATTTCTCGATTCCGGCATATATTATCTGCTGAAATTAATTTACCGTTTGCTAATTCGAGTAAAAATTTACTATTCAACGGCGTCAATGGACAACTTAATTTAGCACAAAAATCTCTACTCATATAGCTTCTATTCACACCCGAATCAAATAAAACGTAAGCAGATTTATTGTCAATAAGAAACGTACCCGTAACAAGCTCCGGGTCTTCCTGTGCCTCTGCCGCATTAATATTGAAAACTCTTCCGCGGCCTTGTCCATTCGTGTTCTCCTGGTTCGGGCAATTTCTAATAATGTGGCCCGGTTTTCCACATTTATAACAAACTACATTGGCATAACTTGCTCTGACACTACTTTCTCCGCCATTACTCATTCCGACACCATTTGTTCCTTTCGTTCTGTTAACCCCTGGTCCGTAGACCTCACACTTCGCCGCGCTATGACCATTTCTTTTACACTTGTTACAAAATTTGGTGCAGAACCCCGAGTGATACTTTTCACACCTTTGGCATAGCTGCTTCTGATTGTTGTTGTTGTTGCGGTTGTTATTGTTGTTGGGATGATTGTTGTAGTTGATGTTGTTATTGTTGTTGTTGTTGTTGTTGTTGTTGTTGTTGGGCCGTTTGTTGTAGTTGCGATTGATGTTGCGATTGTTGGGATAATTGTTGCGATTATTATTGTAATTGTTGTTGTTGTTGTATTGGTGATTCTTATCACTGTTTTCCTCCCACTTTCTTTTGACTTGCTTCACATTGGCCTCTTCAGCCGTCTGTTCTTTAATTCTTTCCTCAGTTTGGTTCACTAGTTTGTGAGCCATTCTACATGCCTGTTGTATGGAGGCGGGCTCGTGTGAACTTATATCTTCTTGGATTCTTTCCGGTAATCCTTTCACAAACGCGTCGATCTTCTCTTCCTCATCTTCGAACGCTCCCGGACACAATAGGCACAATTCTGTGAATCGTCTTTCGTACGTGGTAATATCAAATCCTTGGGTTCGTAACCCTCTAAGTTCTGTCTTGAGCTTATTGACCTCGGTTCTGGGACGGTACTTCTCGTTCATCAAGTGCTTGAATGCTGACCACGGTAGTGCGTACGCATCATCTTGTCCCACTTGTTCTAGATAGGTATTCCACCATGTTAACGCAGAACCTGTGAAGGTATGCGTAGCGTACTTCACTTTGTCCTCTTCAGTACACTTACTTATGGCAAACACCGATTCGACCTTCTCGGTCCACCGTTTCAATCCGATCGGTCCTTCGGTTCCATCAAATTCCAACGGTTTGCAGGCAGTGAATTCTTTGTAGGTGCATCCTACACGATTTCCTGTACTGCTAGATCCAAGGTTATTGTTGGTATGTAGTGCAGCCTGTACTGCTGCTATGTTTGAAGCTAGAAAAGTACGGAATTCCTCTTCATTCATATTCACGGTGTGTCGAGTAGTCGGTGCCATTTCCTTCAAAATAGTCAAATGGAACAAGTTAATCATACAGAATATTAAGAGTAGTTAATAGTATTTCGTAGCATAATATGAACTCATTTATAAAAGCTTTTTCTTCATATTAGCATTTTATAAGTTTAAATTCGGGTAGTACCTACCCGTTAAGTTCATACTTAGTAGCTAATATACAATTCAACTACTACAATTCTATATGAAAAACTGATTATAATAATATTTCGCGTTCAAACTTTTATACAATATTTTACAAACTTACAATACCGCTTATTTTACATAATGCATGAAATATAGCACACAATAACTTTGATACAAGATAGTTGTGAAGATAATTCTAGCTAGTACACAAGTCGTTCAGCAAAGGCAATAAAGATACGTAATTCATACGTCCAGAAACAAGTCATGCATTCTGGTTTTACTAGGACTACTTCCCATCCTTGGTCTTGTGGAACATAACCGTTATGGCCGTTGATAAGACAGCGTGTTGTAACGTCGTCAAAGGGACGAGGGTTACGTAATGACCAACAGTCTCGTAATAACCTAAAAACCTCATTTCTTACCCCAATTACCGACTCCGTCACTTGTGGGAACGTTTTGTTTAATAGTTGTAGCCCGATGTTCTTTTTCTCACTTTGGTGAGAAGCGAACATTACTAACCCGTAAGCATAGCATGCTTCTTTATGTTACATGTTAGCCACTTATTCTAAATCATGAAGTCCTATATTCGGATACATTGAGTCAAAATCATTTCTTAACCCGTTGCGTAAAATAGCATTTGGGTTCCCCGCAATATATGCGTCAAAGTAAACACATAGTAACTTATGGGTTTCCCAATGTGATATCCCCCATATTTCAAACGAAAGTCTCTTATAAACCAAGACATTCTTGGAATGTTCTTCGAATGTCTTACAAACTGATTTCGCCGTAAATAGTTGTGCCGAAGAATTCTGACCGACTCTAGACAAGATTTCATCAATCATGTCTCCGGGTAGGTCTCTTAAAATATTGGGTTGTCTATCCATTTTGTGTTTTTATACTGTAAAATAGACAAGAGTTAGATTCATAAAAAAAAATACTTATTAATACAAGCAATTTTTACATATATCATAAAGCATAAGCACACTATATTACATATATTACACCACACGAATACAACTATCTTATTCCGACTCGCTCGTTTCTTTTTTTTGGTTTTGGTTCGTTTTGCCAAGTTTCTAGGGATATATGATGTTCCCCTAATACGAGCTGTCGTTTTCCACAACGGTTTAGAAAAACCTGGTGGTTTAGAGGTTCCCGGGTCATTGTTACAACTTAAGGACTTCGGGGGTTGACGATACATATAAAGTTCATCGGGGTTGGAATTAGATTTCTCTATTTTTATGCCCTTTCCTTTATTATTTTCTTTTGCCTTTTTAAATTCAGTTGGGGTAATTTCTATAACATCATCGGAATTCTCGTCGGAATTCGATTCATCGGAGAATTGGTAATCCTCCCAATATTTTGCTTCCTTGGCGGAAACACCATTGACCATAATTAACCTTGGTCGGTTGGTTGAGGATTTTCTTTTACTTAACCGTTTTATTATTTCCCCCACCGGTTCTATTTCCTCCTCCGGTTCCTCCTCTTCAGGTTCTGATTCTTCTTCCGGTTCTGATTCTTCTTCCGGTTCTTCTTCGGGAACTTGTGAATCAGTCCACGAATTATTCCAATTTACATCTGACTCTTCATTATTATTAGGTGAGTCAATGAGACTTGTTCTAGAGGTAGACATCTATCACATAATATCAAACACGTTAAGAGATTAATATATCACATAATATTTACATGTTAATAATATATAGTTTCCAACAAAAATGTTAAGCAATCATTTTTAAAGAAAACACGGTCGAAGTCCTGACTCACTAATGCATCCTAACAAACTCGATAAGACACACTAATGCAAATTTTTCTGGTTCTCTAAGACCAACGCTCGGATACCAACTGAAATGTCCCGTTCTTATTGATTAAAAACGTTCCATATTAATTGATTTCGTTGCGAGGTTTTGACCTCTATATGAGACGTTTTTCAAAGACTGCATTCATTTTTAAAACAAACCATAACCTTTATTTCATAAATAAAGGTTTAAAAAGCTTTACGTAGATTATCAAATAATGATAATCTAAAATATCCTGTTTTACACACGACCATTACATAATGGTTTACAATACAAATATGTTACATCGAAATCAGTTTCTTGAATGCAGTTTTTACACAATATCATACAAACATGGACTCCAAATCTTGTCCTTATTTTAGTATGCAACAGCGGAAGCTCTTAGTATTCACCTGAGAATAAACATGCTTTAAACGTCAACAAAAATGTTGGTGAGTTATAGGTTTAACCTATATATATCAAATCGTAACAATAGACCACAAGATTTCATATTTCAATACACATCCCATACATAGAGATAAAAATCATTCATATGGTGAACACCTGGTAACCGACATTAACAAGATGCATATATAAGAATATCCCCATCATTCCGGGACACCCTTCAGATATGATATAAATTTCGAAGTACTAAAGCATCCGGTACTTTGGATGGGGTTTGTTAGGCCCAATAGATCTATCTTTAGGATTCGCGTCAATTAGGGTGTCTGTTCCCTAATTCTTAGATTGCCAGACTTAATAAAAAGGGGCATATTCGATTTCGATAATTCAACCATAGAATGTAGTTTCACGTACTTGTGTCTATTTTGTAAATCATTTATAAAACCTGCATGTATTCTCATCCCAAAAATATTAGATTTTAAAAGTGGGACTATAACTCACTTTCACATATTTTTACTTCGTTGGGAAGTAAGACTTGGCCACTGGTTGATTCACGAACCTATAACAATATATACATATATATCAAAGTATGTTCAAAATATATTTACAACACTTTTAATATATTTTGATGTTTTAAGTTTATTAAGTCAGCTGTCCTCGTTAGTAACCTACAACTAGTTGTCCACAGTTAGATGTACAGAAATAAATCGATAAATATTATCTTGAATCAATCCACGACCCAGTGTATACGTATCTCAGTATTGATCACAACTCAAACTATATATATTTTGGAATCAACCTCAACCCTGTATAGCTAACTCCAACATTCACATATAGAGTGTCTATGGTTGTTCCGAAATATATATAGATGTGTCGACATGATAGGTCGAAACATTGTATACATGTCTATGGTATCTCAAGATTACATAATATACAATACAAGTTGATTAAGTTATGGTTGGAATAGATTTGTTACAAATTTTCACGTAGCTAAAATGAGAAAAATTATCCAATCTTGTTTTACCCATAACTTCTTCATTTTAAATCCGTTTTGAGTGAATCAAATTGCTATGGTTTCATATTGAACTCTATTTTATGAATATAAACAGAAAAAGTATAGGTTTATAGTCGGAAAAATAAGTTACAAGTCGTTTTTGTAAAGGTAGTCATTTCAGTCGAAAGAACGACGTCTAGATGACCATTTTAGAAAACATACTTCCACTTTGAGTTTAACCATAATTTTTGGATATAGTTTCATGTTCATAATAAAAATCATTTTCCCAGAATAACAACTTTTAAATCAAAGTTTATCATAGTTTTTAATTAACTAACCCAAAACAGCCCGCGGTGTTACTACGACGGCGTAAATCCGATTTTACGGTGTTTTTCGTGTTTCCAGGTTTTAAATAATTAAGTTAGCATATCATATAGATATAGAACATGTGTTTAGTTGATTTTAAAAGTCGAGTTAGAAGGGTTAACTTTTATTTGCGAACAAGTTTAGAATTAACTAAACTATGTTCTAGTGATTACAAGTTTAAACCTTCGAATAAGATAGCTTTATATGTATGAATCGAATGATGTTATGAACATCATTACTACCTAAAGTTCCTTGGATAAACCTACTGGAAATGAGAAAAATAGATCTAGCTTCAAAGGATCCTTGGATGGCTTGAAAGTTCTTGAAGCAGAATCATAACACGAAAACAATTTCAAGTAAGATTTCCACTCGAAATAAGATTGTTATAGTTATAGAAATTGAATTAAAGTTTGAATATGATTATTATCTTGTATTAGAAAGATAACCTACTGTAAGTAACAAAGATTTCTTGATCTTGGATGATTACTTGGAATGGATTTAGAAAACTTGGAAGTAAACTTGCAATCTTGGAAGTATTCTTGATTTTATGAAACTAGAACTTTTGGAATTTATGAAGAACACTTAGAACTTGAAGATAGAACTTGAGAGAGATCAATTAGATGAAGAAAATTGAAGAATGAAAGTGTTTGTAGGTGTTTTTGGTCGTTGGTGTATGGATTAGATATAAAGGATATGTAATTTTGTTTTCATGTAAATAAGTCATGAATGATTACTCATATTTTTGTAATTTTATGAGATATTTCATGCTAGTTGCCAAATGATGGTTCCCAAATGTGTTAGGTGACTCACATGGGCTACTAAGAGCTGATAATTGGTGTGTATATACCAATAGTACATACATCTAAAAGCTGTGTATTGTACGAGTACGAATACGGGTGCATACGAGTAGAATTGTTGATGAAACTGGACGAGGATGTAATTGTAAGCATTTTTGTTAAGTAGAAGTATTTTGATAAGTGTCTTGAAGTCTTTCAAAAGTGTATGAATACATATTAAAACACTACATGTATATACATTTTAACTGAGTCGTTAAGTCATCGTTAGTCGTTATATGTAAATGTTGTTTTGAAACCTTTAGGTTAACGATCTTTTTGAATGTTGTTAACCCATTATTTATTATAACAAATGAGATGTTAAATTGTTATATTATCATGATATTATGATATATAATATATCTTAGTATGATATATATACAGTTAAATGCCGTTACAACGATAATCGTTACATATATGTCTCGTTTCGAAATCATTAAGTTAGTAGTCTTATTTTTACATATGTATTTCATTGTTAATAAACTTAATAATATATTTACTTATTATTTAACATAATTAACCAAGTGTATCAATATCTTAATATGATTCATATGTACCTAGTAAGACGTTGTTATAACGATAATCGTTATATATATTGTTTTCGAGTTTCTTAAATTAATAGTCTCATTTTTATGTATATAACTCATTGTTAAAATACCTAATAAGTTACATACTTATAATAAAATCATGTTAACTATATATATAACCATATATATGTCATCGTATAGTTTTTACAAGTTTTAACGTTCGTGAATCACCGGTCAACTTGGGTGGTCAATTGTCTATATGAAACCTATTTCAATTAATCAAGTCTTAACAAGTTTGATTGCTTAACATGTTGGAAACACTTAATCATGTAAATAACAATTTCATTTAATATATATATAAACATGGAAAAGTTCGGGTCACTACATAATGGTCGTGTGTAAACAGGATATTTTAGATTATCATTATTTGATAATCTATGTAAAGCTTTTTAAACCTTTATTGATGAAATAAAGGTTATGGTTTGTTTTAAAATGAATGCAGTCTTTGAAAAACGTCTCATATAGAGGTCAAAACCTCGCAACGAAATCAATTAATATGGAACGTTTTTAATCAATAAGAACGGGACATTTCACCAACCTTATCCAAACCTCATTTCTTCCATTTTCTTCTCATCCACTTCCATCAAAACCTAGAGAGAGAGGGAGAGGTTCTAGAGAGAGAATTGGAGATTTGGAGTTGGAGAAGAAGAAGAAGAGTGAATCGGGTCAAGTCTCAAGTGTTAAAGTTGTTCATCTTTTTTGTGGCTATGTTGTGGTTGTATTGGTAAGTTCTAACTCCGAATTTCATTGTTTGATTTGAGATAAATTGTTAGGGTTTGAACTTAAATTGTCAAGAAACCCATTTAAACTCTTGAAGTGAGTTTATTTATGCTAGTAATCGGGTTTAAAATTATTGTTGGTGGTTTCTGGGTTGGTTGATAATTTAGCCATGATTAGGTCTTTAATTTGAAGTGTAATCACTATGATTAGTGATTATGTTGTTGAAAGAACCCAAATGGGTGTTGTTGGAAACTTGATTTTGAATTGGGTCAAAATAAGAGTTGTAAGTTGATTTTGGTGAAGACAAGTATTTAAAACTTGGGGTTAAGTTAAGTTGGCATTGTTGGAACCATTTTCACTAGTATTAGTGATTATGGAAGTGTTGGGACCATTGTGGGTGTATTTGGTTGACTAATTTTGAAATGGGTCAAAATTAGGGTTTAAGTGTCTTTTTAGGCAAGATAGGTGTTTAACACCTATGATTGGGTTTGATTGGTGTATTAGGACCATTCTCACTTGTGTTAGTGATTATTGGTTAGTTTGAGCGCGCTTTGTGCTTGGAAGTGCATTTGGGTCAAAATTGCACTAAGTGTCAATTTGGGTTGATTTGTAAATCCATCCTAATTGTGTTGTTTATTATGTGATAAATGGAATAGGTACGTTCCATTGGCGAGTTACGAGATTGGATTTGCACTTCATCGAGGCGTTTAAGGTGAGTGTAAATTTACTATACGTGTATGTATGCATAGGATGGGTGCGTGTGTGTGGAGTGACCCTTGCTCGGGTTTACTCTAGGTATGTGTGGGCGAATGGACTCCTCTTGTGCTTCGGGTCCATGTGATACGCTTATGCATTTGGGTTACCACCCTTGATGTTGTGATTGGCTAGTGTATTGGATAAACTCTTTGGCGATGGGTTTTGCTAGCTTTTGTCGTGCTGATGATTCGGGTAGTGAATCGCGTGATGTTCAGATTTACTAAGGCGCGTGAAGTTCGGCCAACCCTATTGTGATGTTTGACTAAGGTATGAGTCGCGTGATGTTCGGATTCATAAAGGCGCGTGAAGTTCGGCCATCCTTAATAGTCAAGTTGTTTGAAGGTAGTGAGTCACGTGAAGTTTGGATTCACTAAGGTGCGTGAAGTTCGGCCAACCTTCATGTGGTTTAGGTTAAGGGGATAACCTTTTTGATATTGTTGAGTATATTTATTTTATATGGGTATATCCTTATTGTTGTATTGTAGCTAATCTTGTGGCGTTAACTTGGGGTTTACGTAGCGTGTAGTTACTTTCTGTATGTGCACTTTTGTAGCTTGTTTACCATGCGGAGGTGGTATGTGTTTACTTTTCGTGCTTGGTGATGCGTAGCCATTTTATGCATATGTATGTGTATAGTACCTTTACATTCACTAAGCATTAGCTTACCCTCTCGTTGTTGATATTTTTATAGGTTCGCGTGATGGCGGCTCGGGTAAGTGTGGGGATTAGAGATCTTGGCTAGGTTGCTTTAGAAGATCTTACTTTTGGAGTCGATTTAGGATTGGGTAGCGTAGTCCCAATCACCATGCAAATGGGTCATGAGGATAACCCGATTTATGATTTAATTATGTAATGTACGTTTTATTAAAGTTGTTAGACGTAATGTGACAATAAATACGTTTTGGGAATTGCGTAATGGGACCTAAAGTGTTATTTAATGTATATTAAAAAGGAAAAAAATTTATGGGTCAGAAATAGACGGGTTGGGTCGTTACAAGTGGTATCAGAGCATGGTCTAAGGGATTTAGGCGACTTGAGATAGGTGCCTAGACTTAGACTTTTGTGTTTGCTTGTTGTTAAGGGACTTGTAGGAGTACGGGTCGGACGGGAATTTAGTTAGTGCCTTAGTGTGTAGGTGAACTAACTAGGATCGTGGCTTGTGTTGTGATATTACTTCTTGCGTGTGTTTATATCGCGTAGAATTTTTGTTTGTGTTGGTTATATCATCGAGCATGATGGTCGTTGTACTAATGAGTTGGTACGAAGTGCGTGCGTACTAAGGAATTGCAAACCTCATTATGGGTGCAGATCGTGTCTACAAGTGATGTACGATGAGTGTCGAGCAAGATGGGGCGATTGGGTGTGTATGGTTGATTTTTCGTCCGTGTTTAATTGGTTTCTTGCATTCTTTAGAATGGCGACGGGAAGAGGTGCATCGAGTGAGGAACGAAATAACAATGATGAGTTTGCGGCTAGGGTTGAAGCCGAGGTTTCCAAGCAAGTGAAAACGATTCGAGAAGAGTTCGAAAGAAGGCTTATCGAGCCTCGGGGTAACGGTAAAAAGGAGTTTAGTTACAAGGAGTTTCGAGCGACTAAACCTCCTATGTATCATATAAAACTGGATCCGTTAGTGAGTACTCATTGGATCTCGGCTATCGAAGGATGTTTTCGTACAAGTGAGTGTCCTCCGGACAAGAAAACTAGAATCGCTACTAGTTTGTTGCGAGATGGTGCGAAAGATTGGTTGGATGGTAAAATTGATACGGTCGGTGAAGAACCGTTCATGAGTTTGTCATGGGGCGATTTTAAGAAAGAAGTCTTTGAAGAATTCCGAACGCAAGGCGACTTGACAAGAATGCGTGAGGAGATACGCGTGTTGAGACAAGGGTCTATGGACCTAAATACTCTACGGGCTACCTTTATGTCTAAGGTGCGATTTTGTCCCGAGTACGTGACTAACTAAAGGTTGTTGATGCAAGATTTCTGTAAGGCTTTAAACGATGAGTTACGTGGGAAGATAAGTCTTGGACAAGTGAACTCTTTTGCCGAGCTATTTGCCTTGGCTAAGGGTTTTGAACCATATCCTTGGGAGTGGATCAATAATGCTCCGAGTAAGAGAACAGTTGACTCGTATGGCTCCGAATAAGAGAACTAAAGGCGCAATTGGAGGTACGAGTAATGTGGGGAAAGGAACATCGAATTTTAGTGCGTCTAGATGTTTCAAATGTGGCGAAAGAGGTCACAAGTTTTGGGAGTGCCCGGCATCGGGTGATGGTGATGTTGTGTGTTTTAATTGTCATGGAAAAGGGCATCGCAAAGCGGAGTGTCCCGCGCTAGGGACGGGGAACGTCATGAGGAGACGATGAGGTACATTTATGTTGTTTTTGTATAACGTATTTTTGTGTTAAATGAAGTGTGAGTATAGGCCTTAGCTAAATTTTATTCTCCGTTGGAGATAATAGTAGGGGGTGGTCGGCCTACGATTGTGATTTTGATTTGCACTCGGTAGAGTGTGTTGCTTGTTTGACGCCTTGACTTCTGCGTGAGTGTTTGTTGCTTAGGCGTTCTGTGTTATGGCGTAAAGGTCGTTAAGCTCGTTTGAGTGAGACCTGTAGGACATTGGAGGCGATAGTGTCCTAGTGAGTGGGACGATTGTGCGTTTATGTGTAAGATTTAATTGTTCGCGGTGTTGATGGTTAGTATTATCCGTTAGGAATCACTATGGTGTAGCAGGGCGCGATGTTACACTATTCGTTGTGATCGAGGCCAAAAGAGCGTGTGTTGATGGTTGGTGTTATCCGTTAGGATTCACTATGGTGTAGCAGGGCGCGATGTTACACTAATCATTGCGATCGAGGCCAAAAGAGCGTGTACAGGTTAGTGTTATCCGTCAGGATTCACTATAGTATAGCAGTGCACGATGTTACACTACTCGTTGAGTAATCGAGGCCGAAAGAGCGTGGACGTGAAATGGATAGACGGTTTGCCTTATCCATACGGTGTAGTGACTAGCAAATTCAAGTTAGTTCACTTGATGATCGACTAGCCTTATAGGTGTAGTCTAGAGATGTGTGTTGACTTGGGTTGACTGTGTATAGTTAACCAAGTATATGGTGATGAGACCATAATTAAAATTTTACGATCGGCAAAATCGACAAGGTGTGTCAATATATATTAGCTAGTGATACGATGTCCGTTAGCGGTCGAATGTGACGTGGTGAGTGATGTCGATTGATCTCACCTTTGATGACCAAGATGGCGATTGGTGATTGTGTGGTGAGTGTTGTACACTCTTGACGGCCACTTTGAAATGTCCCGTTCATATCGATTATAAACGTTCCATATTAATTGATTTCGTTGCGAGGTTTTGACCTCTATATGAGACGTTTTTCAAAGACTGCATTCGATTTTAAAACAAACCATAACCTTTATTTTATTGATAAAGGTTTAAAAATATTACGACGATTATCAAATAATGATAATCTAAAATATAGCGTTTTCACACGATTATTACATAATGGTTTACAATAAAATTACACATCAATTTAAATCTTCGAATGCATTTTTTAAACAATATTGTACAAGCATGCTGACTCCAACTCTTGTCCATAAATTAGCATGCAACAGTGGAAGCTCTTAATAATCACCTGAGAATAAATATGCTTTAAACGTCAACAAAAATGTTGGTGAGTTATAGGTTTAACCTATATATTTATCAAATCGTAATAATAGACCACAAGATTTCATATTTCCATTTTTCATAAACATCATCCCATACATAGAGATAAAAATCATTCATATGATGAACACCTGGTAACCGACATTAACAAGATGCATATAGAATATCCCCATCATTCCGGGACTCCCTTCGGACATGATAAAATCGAAGTACTAAAGCAGTTCAAAGTTTCTGGCTGGGGCTTGTTAGTGCCCATAGATCTATCTTTAGGATTCACGTCAATTAGGGTGTCTGTTCCCTAATTCTTAGATTACCAGACTAAAAAGGGGCATATTCGGTTTAATAAATTCAACCATAGAATGTAGTTTCACATACTTGTGTCTATTTTGTAAAACATTTATAAAACTGCATGTATTCTCATCCCAAAAGATATTAGATTTTAAAAGTGGGACTATAACTCACTTTCACAGATTTTTACTTCGTCGGGAAGTAAGACTTGGCCACGGGTTGATTCATGAACCTATAACAAATGTATACATATATATCAAAGTATGATCGAAATATATTCATGACATTTTTTATTACATTTTAACGATTTAAGTTTGTTAAGTTAGCAGTCTAATGTTAGTAATCTACAACTAGTTGTCCACAGTTAGATGTACAGAAATAAATCAATATATATTATCTCGAATCAATCCACGATCTAGTGTATACAAGTCTCAGGCTAGATCACAACTCAAAGTATGTATATTATTTTGGAATCAACCTCAACCCTGTATAGCTAACTTGAGCATTACTGCATATAGAGTGTCTATGGTTGTTCCCAAATAATATATATAGATGGGTCGATATGATATGTCAAAACATTGTATACGTGTCTATGGTATTCCAAGATTACATAATATATGTTAGAATACAAGTATAATACAATATAAGTTAGTTAAGTTATGATTTGTATAGATTTGTTACAAATTTTACGTAGCTACAACAAGCAAAATTATCCAATCTTGTTTTACCCATAACTTCTTCGTTTTAAATCCGTTTTGAGTGATTCAAGTTGCTATGGTTTCATAATGAACTGAAATTTATGAAACTAAACATAAAAAGTATAAGTTTATAGTCGGAAATACAGGTTACAAGTCACTTTTTAAAGAGGTAGTCATTTCCGTCGAATGAACGACATCTTGATGACCATTTTGAAAAACATACTTCAACTTTATGTTTAACCATGATTTTTGGATATAGTATCATGTTCATATGAAATATTATTTTTCCAAAAAACAAACTTTCAATTCAAAGATTAAGATAGTTTTTATTTTTCTAACCCAAAACAGCCCAAGGTTTCACTACGACGGCGTATGTCCGGTTTTACGGTGTTTTTCGTGTTTTCAGGTTTTAAATCATTAAGTTAGCATATCATATAGATATAGAATATGTGTTTAGTTGATTTTAAAAGTTAATTTAGAAGGATTAACTTTGTTTGCTAACAAGTTTAGAATTAACTAAACTATGTTCTAGTGATTACATGTTCAAATCTTCGAATAACATAGTTTTATATATATGAATCGAATGATGTTATGAACGTCATTACTACCTCAAGTTTAGTAGGTAAACCTACTGAAAGTAACAAAAATTGATCTAGCTTCAAAGGATCTTGGATGGCTTGAAAGTTCTTGAAGTAGAATCATAACATGAAAACAAGTTCAAGTAAGATTATCACTCGAATTAAGATTGTTATAGTTATAGAAATTGAATCAAAGTTTGAATATGAGTATTACCTTGATTTAGAAAGATAACCTACTGTAAATAACAAAGATTTCTTGAGATTGGATGATCACTTGAAATGGATTTGCAAGATTGGAAGTAAGCTAGTAAGCTTGAAAGTATTTGTGAAGTGTTCTTGATGTGTTCTTGAATGATGATGTTTCTTGATTGTAATTAAAGCTAGATTGACCTAGATGATCAATATTACTGAAGTATAGACATTCTTAAGCTTAGATAGAGTTAAGATGGAGAGAATTTGGATTAGAAAATCAAAGAAATGTGATGTGTGTGTTGTTTGAAAAAAATGCCTAATGCTTAGTCAATATAAGGTTACTAGGTTTTGTTTTCATGCTCATAAGTCATGCTAGTTGTCAAATGATGGTTCCCACATGTCTTGGTGACTCACAAGGGCTGCTAAGAGCTGATCATTGAAGTGTATATACCAATAGTAAATACATTTAAAAGCTATGTATTGTACGAGTACGAATACGGGTGTATACGAGTAAAATTGTTGATAAAAATGAATGAGAATGCAATTGTAAGCATTTTTGATAAGTAGAAGTACTTTGATATGTGTCTTGAAGTCTTTCAAAAGTGTATGAATACATCTTAAAATACTACATGTATATACATTTTAACTGAGTCGTTAAGTCATCGTTAGTCGTTACATGTAAGTGTTGTTTTGAAACCTTTAAGTTAACGATCTCATTTAATGTAGTTAACCCATTGTTTATTATATCTAATGAGATGTTAAATTATTACATTATCATGATATTATGATGTATGAATATATCTTAATATGATATATATATATATATATATATATATATATATATATATATATATATATATATATATATATATATATATTAAAATGTCGTTACAACGATAATCGTTACATATATGCCTCGTTTCAAAATTCTTAAGTTAGTAGTCTTGTTTTACATATGTAGTTCATTGTTAACATACATAATGATATATATAATTATCATTTTATCATGTTAAATATAGTGTAACAATACCTTAATATGATACATATGTATTTAGTAAGGCGTTGTTATAACGATAATCGTTATATATATCGTTTCGAGTTTCTTAACTTAGTAATCTCATTTTTATGTATATAACTCATTGTTAATATACCTAGTGAGATACTTACTTATCATAATATCATGTTAACTAACTATATATATATATATATATATATATATATATATATATATATCATCATATAGTTTTTACAAGTTTTAACGTTCGTGAATCGCCGGTCAACTCGGGTGGTCAATTGTCTACATGAAACTCATTTTAATTAATCAACTCTTAACAAGTTTGATTGCTTAACATGTTGGAAACATTTTGTAACACCGGCCATTTTTTTTTTTTTTTTTTTAAACACACAGCGGAAGACTTTTTTTAACAAACATACTATAAGTCGCGTCATTACATTAATCTGAGTAATTAAGTTTAAGTTTACACAACGGTGTTACGTTATTACAAAACATTATTTATACAAAAGTTCACATCAGAGTTGGGTTGTCAAACATGTCTTCTGCAATAGCACCCTTCCCGACTAGCAGTACCTAAACCTGCAAGGGGAGAATATGTGGGGGATTAGCGCACCGCTAAGTGAATGGAATCTATCTAACAGATATAGCTTAAGTCACACACAAGCTATATACATCAACAATACCTGCTAACTACCAACTAGCATACAAAAGACAATATGAGGATCGGCGGCTTGTACGAGCACACGACTCCTAGCTGATCGGGCCTGAGTCTACCGATAGTCCCTGCTACTCAATTCACAGTATAGTTATCCAGATGCAGGGGGTGCATCGTTCACACTATACTCCACAATTAGTAGCCTATGGACCCAACCTCCCCTAGGCACGGTTGACCTCATACGGACTCTAACCTCTCCTAGGCACGGTCTCGAGTCCCCAGTCTCCCTAGGCCCGACTGGTGCCATTCACACAGTGTACACGTAATTCACATACAACATCAGGCATACTATATTATTCTAACATGGCAATTTCTACACTATGCATGGTAAAAGAGTCAACCACAGTAGCATGATATGCTACTTAAACTCTATCCGTAGATAGATCCACTCACCAATTACCAGCAACTGCTCAGTTATTATTTCTGAGCTTCTTCCTTGTCCTTATCTCCTGAGAACAGCAAAAACCAAGTTAGAATAGTGTTCCCATCAAGATTAGACACACTGACAGCGAATTATAGCAAATTCATAAAAAAATGCGTCCGCTAAAATTTTCATGCTTAACACTTATGCACTTTCAAAATTTACATCCTGAACACCAAAATACAAACGGGCAGCATAACGGCTAGAATTCCACACTTAGTAAGAATTTCACTGCCTAAGACCATCGGTCGATGGTCCCATCCATCGGCCGATCGTCAACACACCATCGGTCGATGGTCTCCCCCAATCGGTCGATCGTCAAAATTACATCCGCTGGTCAGAAATCATACACCATCGGTCGATGGTCTCGTCCATCGGCCGATCGTCCTCACCATCGGTCGATGGTCAACGACCATCGGCCGAAGGTAGTTCATCAGCTGCAACAGCAGCAAAGTGACGGGTTTCAACCCAAAATCACCAAATCTCAACTTTGGACACGTTTTTGACCTCAAAACTGGTTACATCTTTTACACTAGACATTTAGAAACATAAACCCACAACTTTTATGCACAAACAACAACAAATCGAACCAATTTTACACAAAACCCCATTTTAACAAAAACTAACTTAAAAACCCATTTAATCATAGATTTGATCATGAAATCTTACAAACCTTACCTTGTTAGAATCACAATGACACAAGGAACGTTTTGACACCAAAATCAAGCTTCAATTCGAGATCAAATGATTTAGGGTTTGAGATGGTGAGGTTAGGTTTAGTGAGAGAGAGTGAAATGAAAAAAATCAGGAAACTTCAAGAAGGGAGCTGGTCACCAGCTCTTATTTGTGTTAAAACACAATACCCCATCACACACGGGTATTTACCAGTTATCTGATATCTTTCGCACAAGATTAGGTAACCCAAACGAAGTCCAAATAAAATAAACAAACCTGTTCTGGGACCCTTGTCACAAACTGGTCACAACACAATTATATTAAAATACTAATAAAATAATTAAAATAAAAAGCACTTAAGACTAAGCACAAACCCTAAAGGCAAAAATAGACAACTTACAACTAGCCCGGGTTTCAGTCTGTTACAAATCCACCCCCCTTAAGGAGATTCCGTCCTCGGAATCTGGTCTTGGTCAAACAAATGAGGGTAGCGGTTTCTCATCAACTCTTTCGTTTCCCACGTAAGATTAGAACCCAAACTGTGTTTCCACTCAATCAACACCATCGGTATCTCTTTATATCTCAACTTAGTCACCTTTCGGTCAACTACACGGACCGGCTCTTCCACCAATTTCTTATTCAAATCGACCCTTAAATCTTCTAAAGGAAGAAGTTGCGTTTCATCATCGACTTTACACTTACGAAGATAACACACGTTAAATGTATTATGAATACCGGCTAACTCTGGCGGAAGATCTAACACCACAGTCTGATCATTCAACACTTCACTGATCGGAAACGGACCAATAAATCTCGGTGCTAACTTACCACGTTTACCGAATCTGATAACCCCTTTCCACGGCGAAACTTTCAGATACACTCGTTCACCCACATTAAAGGTTACCGGACGTCTACGCGGATCAGCATACATTTTCTGCCTATCTCTAGCGGCTTTCAACTTTTCTCTCGCAATTGCAACTTTTTCGGCTGTCATTTGAACAATTTCGGGACCTGCAAACTGTTTCTCCCCGGCTTCTAACCAACAAGTCGGAGTTCTGCAACGACGACCGTATAACATTTCATAGGGCGGCATCCCTATACTCGAATGATATGAATTATTATATGCAAATTCGATCAACGGCAGATGTGTATCCCACGAACCACCGTATTCTAACACACAAGCCCTTAACATATCCTCCAAAGTCTGTATCGTTCTTTCACTCTGACCATCTGTCTGAGGATGATAAGCTGTACTTAAATTCACACGTGTACCCAAATTTTGTTGAAGACTGTTCCAAAAATTCGACACAAATCTGGAATCTCTGTCTGAAACGATCGATAACGGCACACCATGTCGACTAACTATTTCTTTCACATACAAATCGGCTAACTCACTTAACGAAGCTGTCTCACGAGTAGCAAGAAAATGAGCACTTTTAGTTAGACGATCCACTATTACCCAAATCATATCATGTCGTTTCTGAGTTCGAGGTAATTTGGTCACAAAATCCATCGTTATATGTTCCCATTTCCACTCTGGAATCTGTAACTGACGTAGCGAACCATAAGGTTTCTGATGTTCTGCCTTCACTTGAGCACAAATATGACACTTTTTGACATATCGAGCGATATCTGTTTTCATTGTCGGCCACCAATACACTGTTTTCAAATCATGATACATCTTATTACTACCCGGATGTACTGTCAGTCTGGATTTGTGAGCTTCCGTCATGATTAAATCCCTCAAATCTCCAAGCTTAGGCACCCAAACACGATTGTTTAAGGTCTTTAGTCCACGTGAGTCATCAATTAAGTCCACTTTTCATTTGGTCATTTGTTCAGATTTAATATGTTTGTCCTCTAAAGCACAGGCCTGAATGGTTTTTAAGCTGTTAATCAAATCTGAAGTTATATTCAAACTAAGAAATTTCACATTTTCACTTGACTTTTTACGACTTAGCGCATCTGCAACCACATTTGCCTTACCCGGATGGTATTTAATTTCACAGTCGTAATCTTTGATCAACTCTTGCCATCGTCTCTGACGCATATTCAATTCTTTCTGTGAGAAGATATACTGCAAACTCTTGTGATCTGTACATATAACACAATGGGTTCCATACAAATAGTGTCTCCACAGTTTCAAAGCAAACACTACTGCAGCCATTTCAAGATCATGCACTGGATAATTCTTCTCATGAACTTTCAACTGTCGCGAGGCATAGGCGATTACTTTATCTCTTTGCATTAATACACAACCCAACCCGGCATAGGATGCATCACAGTATACCACGAAGTCGTCTGAACCTTCTGGTAAAGCTAACACTGGTGCCTGACACAGTAGCTGTTTCAAAATCTGAAAAGCCTTTTCCTGTTCATCAGTCCATCGAAAGGCTACATCTTTACGAGTTAACTTAGTCAACGGACCCGCTAATTTAGAAAAATCTTTGATGAACCTGCGATAATACCCAGCCAATCCCAGAAAACTCTTAATCTCAGTCGGAGTCTTCGGAGAATTCCAATTCATTACCGCTTCTATCTTTGTCGGATCAACTTTTATACCCTCGGTACAAATCACATGACCCAAAAACTGCACTTCACGTAACCAAAATTCACACTTTGAAAATTTTGCAAATAGTTGCTCACGTTTTAACAAGTTCAAAACCAACCTCAGATGTTCAGCATGTTCACTCTCTGTTTTCGAATACACCAATATGTCATCAATAAACACAATCACAAACTTATCTAAGAATGGACGACACACTCTATTCATTAGATCCATGAAGACTGCTGGCGCATTCGTCAACCCAAAAGGCATGACAAGAAATTCATAATGACCATACCTTGTTCTGAACGTTGTTTTCGGTATATCTGATTCAGCAACACGAACCTGATGATATCCGGATCGTAAGTCTATCTTAGAAAAGAATGAAGCACCCTGTAACTGATCGAACAAATCATCTATTCGAGGTAACGGATACTTATTCTTCACTGTTCTTTTGTTCAATTCACGATAATCAATACACATACGCATTGACCCATCTTTCTTTTTAACAAACAATACTGGAGCACCCCACGGTGAAGAACTCGGTCGGATAAACCCACGATCTAATAGTTCTTATCCAAACCTTATCCAAATCTGATCCTAACCTAACCCAAAATTGGTATTTCACATATGGACGGGTTTTGGAGCCTCAAATCTGATCCCAACCTTATCCAAACCTCATTTCTTCCATTTTCTTCTCATCCACTTCCATCAAAACCAAGAGAGAGAGGGAGAGGTTCTAGAGAGAGAATTAGAGATTTGGAGAAGAAGAAGAAGAGGGAATCGGGTCGTCTCAAGTGTTAAAGTTGTTCATCTCGTTCGTGGCTACGTTGTAGTTGTATTGGTAAGTTCTAACTCTGAATTTCATTGTTTGATTTGAGATTCAATGTTAGGGTTTGAACTTAAATTGTCAAGAAACCCATTTAAACTCTTGAAGTGAGTTTATTTATGCTAGTAATCGGGTTTAAAATTATTGTTGGTGGGTTCTGGGTTGGTTGATGATTTAGCCATGATTAGGTCTTTAATTTGAAGTGTAATCACTATGATTAGTGATTATGTTGTTGAAAGAACCCAAATGGGTGTTGTTGGAAACTTGATTTTGAATTGGGTCAAAATAAGAGTTGTAAGTTGATTTTGGTGAAGACAAGTGTTTAAAACTTGGGGTTAAGTTAAGTTGGCATTGTTGGAACCATTTTCACTAGTGTTAGTGATTATGGAAGTGTTGGGACCATTGTGGGTGTATTTGGTTGACTAATTTTGAAATGGGTCAAAATTAGGGTTTAAGTGTCATTTTGGGCAAGATAGGTGTTTAACACCTATGATTGGGTTTGATTGGTGTATTAGGACCATTCTCACTTGTGTTAGTGATTATTGGTTAGTTTGGGCGCGGTTTGTGCTTGAAAGTGCATTTGGGTCGAAATTGCACTATGTGTCAATTTGGGTTGATTTGTAAATCCACCCTAATTGTGTTGTTTATTACGTGATAAATGGAATAGGTACGTTCCATTGGCGAGTTACGAGATTGGATTTGCACTTCATCGAGGCGTTTAAGGTGAGTGTAAATTTACTATACGTGTATGTATGCATAGGATGGGTGCGTGTGTGTGGAGTGACCCTTGCTCGGGTTTACTCTAGGTTTGTGTGGGCGAATGGACTCCTCTTGTGCTTCGGGTCCATGTGATACGCTTATGCGTTTGGGTTACCACCCTTGATGTTGTGATTGGCTAGTGTATTGGATAAACCCTTTGGCGATGGGTTTTGCTAGCTTTTGTCGTGGTGATGATTCGGGTAGTGAATCGCGTGATGTTCGGATTCACTAAGGCGCGTGAAGTTCGGCCAACCCTATTGTGATGTTTGACTAAGGTATGAGTCGCGTGATGTTCGGATTCATAAAGGCGCGTGGAGTTCGGCCATCCTTAATAGTCAAGTTGTTTGAAGGTAGTGAGTCGCGTGAAGTTCGGATTCACTAAGGCGCGTGAAGTTCGGCCAACCTTCATGTGGTTTAGGTTAAGGGGATAACTTTGTTGATGTTGTTGAGTATATTTATTTTATATGCGTATATCCTTATTGTTGTATTGTAGCTAATCTTGTGGCGTTAACTTGGGGTTTACGTAGCGTGTAGCTACTTTGTGTATGTGCTCTTTTGTAGCTTGTTTACCATGCGGAGGTGGTATGTGTTTACTTTTCGTGCTTGGTGATGCGTAGCCATTTTATGCATATGTATGCGTATAGTACCTTTACATTCACTAAGCATTAACTTACCTTCTCGTTGTTGATATTTTTATAGGTTCGCGTGATGGCGGCTCGGGTAAGCGTGGGGATTAGAGATCTTGGCTAGGTTGCTTTAGAAGATCTTGCTTTTGGACTCGATTTAGGATTGGGTAGCGTAGTCCCAATCACAATGCTCGATTTTTGTGTAAAAGTAACTAGCCGGGTCATGCGACGTATATTGGTTTAGTCAAATGGGTCATGAGGATAACCCGATTTATGATTTAATTATGTAATGTACGTTTTATTAATGTTGTTAGACGTAATGTGATAACAAATACGTTTTGGGAATTGCGTAATAGGACCTAAAGTGTTATTTAATGTATATTAAAAAGGAAAAAAAATTTATGGATCGGAAATAGACGGGTTGGATCGTTACAAGGTTTTGATTTATTATTTAATTCATATAAATAAATGTTTTTTATTGATTGTAAATCCATGCATCACTTTAAATAATGATGACAAGGATCACGCATGTATTATACTACGTAAAGGATGAATACATACACATACACTTTAAATAATGGAGGGACACGGTTAGTTTTTTTTATTATAATAGAGGGACCAACAGAAAAAAAAAAAAAAAAAAAAATCTCTAATTTTAATTTTAATGTTAAATTATGTTAATTGGTAAATTAATTTGGGCCATGATTGTAGGTATCGTTGGTTGTAGATAATGTGGGTTTGGAGCCCCATATTTGAAGTTTTTAAAAATCAAAATAACCTTGACGTCCAGAGGTCAAATTGTAATAAGTCATTAATTTTTCAAAATCTATTTACCTACTCACCTTCTCCTTCTTCTTCTTCTTCTTCTTCTCATACGCAGTAGTTACGAACTATCAGAACTTCACGCGCTCCCACATATTCTCAAATCTAAGGTAGTTTTGAATTCTATACATTCTGGAAACATATATTTATTATATGATTACTTTATTTGATTGTTCATTCGAGTAATGTATGAAATTTGTAAAATTAGGGTTTTTTTTCTCGATTAAATGCAAGTGTCTTAACTTTTGTATGTTACAGTATGTGATTTGAGTAGATTTAGAATACAAAGTATGTTTGAAAAGCTTAGATTCAATTATTTATTATATGGTTACTTTATTTGATTGTTCATTCGAGTAATGTATGAAATTTGTAAAATTAGGGTTTTTTTTTTTTTGGTTCTCGATTAAATGCAAGTGTCTTAACTTTTGTATGTTACAGTTTGTGATTTGAGTAGATTTAGAATACAAAGTATGTTTCAAAAGCTTAGATTCAATTATTTATTATATGATTACTTTATTTGATTGTTCATTCGAGTAATGTATGAAATTTGTAAAATTAGGGTTTTTTTTGTTCTCGATTATATAAATGCAAGTGTCTTAACTTTTGTATGTTACAGTTTGTGATTTGAGTAGATTTAGAATACAAAGTATGTTTCAAAAGCTTAGATTCAAACCTGTTAAAAAGAAAAAAAGAAAAAAAAAATTAATTTCTGGCCTCACTTTGATTGTACCCAAATTTCGTTAGTTCAATTTGTGCTTTTCTGTTTGTATTAGATTATTTAATTTTTCATGTAGTGTAAATTTACGTGTTCTTAATATGAATTGTATTAGATTATTTAATTTGTTTTGCTACGTTAAAATTAATAACCTTTTCTAATAAAACCCTAACCGTGGCACATTAATAACTTGCAGCTTTATGTACTGTGACAGAGTGAGAATGAATACAGATTGCGATAGACTAAGCAGCTTGTCAGACGATCTCATCAACAAAATTCTTTCTTATATCGAAACCAAACATGCTGTCAAAACTAGTATTTTGTCATCTAGATGGAAAAATACTTTGAAGTCAATCACACACCTCGATTTATGTAGTGACGATGTTACGTCCTCAACTAGTTTAAATGAGTTCACTCGTGTTCTCTCTTCTCGCAACAATGAAATAGATTTGTTTTCTCTTAAACTTAGTGTTCGTGGAGGATATATACCAGGGTTTGTCAAAATTGTTGTCAACTATGCGTTTTCCCACAATGTCCAAAAGATGACTATTATATGGTTGGACGAAATGCCTAGTTCTCTTAAACCTAGTTCTCTTTTGATGTCTCAGTCTCTTAAAGATCTCACTTTAATTGGATGTGCTAGTATTTTTAATCAATCTAGAATCAAATCATCGTTGTACCTACCATCGTTAACAACGTTGCATCTTGAAAATTTCATTATTAAGAACGAAAATCCCGGTGGTCTTTTCTCTAAGTGCCTAAACTTGAAGAATCTTACCTTATCTAACTGCGACATAAACGATCATGATCCTTTGATTTCCCATTCTGAGTTTTCTAATCTCTCGAACCGCAATAATGAAATAGAATTGTCGTCGGTTAAACTCAGTGTTGGAAGATATAAACAAGCGTTTGTCAAAACTGTTGTCGACTATGCGTTTTCCCATAATGTCCAAAAATTGACTATCATATGGGTGGACGAATGGCGTTTTGAAATACCTAATTTTCTTTTTACGTCCCAGTCTCTCAAAGATCTCACTTTGATTGGATCTTCTAGATATGATTGTAAGATCAAATCATCGTTGGACCTACCAGCGTTAACAACGTTGCATCTTGAAAATTTCACGCTTAGTAACAAGAATCCTGATGAGTGTGGTGGTGTTTTCTTTAAGTGCCTAAACTTGAAGAATCTTACCTTATTTGAGTGTTCCATAGATGATCCTAAACATTTAGTTTGCCATTCTGAATTTTCTAAGCTCACACCTGAGACAGGATTGTTTTCTTCTGCTAATGTGGTTGTACCTCACCTAAAGAATCTCATTGTTTACAACTGTGGAGGTTATATTGAGATTTATGCACCCGAATTGTCCTCGTTGGTGTATGAAGTTTCATGTTATGAAAACTTTAATGGAAATAGTTTGTCATGTTTGGAGAAAGTGGATTTCTTTATGTGTCCACTTGAGGATGATGGTGATTATGTTGTTGAGATTCTTCAACAGTTCCACAATGTCAAATATCTTACGCTTGGATTGGAAATCTTAGAGGTATTTGGTCTTTAATGTTTATACGTGCATGTGCTTATCTATCACCACTCAACGTCACTTATTATAATTTATATATTATATATATTATTATATTATATTATATATTATATTATATATTATTTTTCAGGTTGCATCATTTGTTGATGAAGTCTCAAATGTACCTTCTCCATTTGGTAAGTTAACGAGTCTCAAGATTTATCCACGAAGGTTGGAACGAAAAAAGAATGTAAAGAAGGTAAAGATCCCAAAACAAGTTAGAAACTTTCTTTTAGGTGCTTCTCCAAATGCTACCGTCTCGATATACTCACGCGAGGTACTTTCAGCATTAAGAATATTAACATACTTTGTGTATCATATGATGATGATAAACGGGGATTAATGTTCATTTTAAACTGTATGATTACATGTAGGAATGGAAGCATTTAAGGATGCCACATCAGCACTACGAATGATGGCCAAGTTGCAGGTGTAAGTTTCTATAGGATCTCAACTGTCGCAAAAGCAAACTGTTAGTTTTTGATTTTTGTAAGTTCTAAGTTGATGATGATTGTCATAAAAATCCCAATAAATGGTCTCAGTTTTACTATTTGTTTTGCTTTCAGGTTTTAATCTATTATCTGTTACTAGAAATTGCTTGTGTAAATTGGAATGGTAAGTTTTGTGTTCTTTTGAACTCAGCTGAAACTTTAAGGAATTTATGTGATTTGGGTTTTAAATATGTAAGATGTCTAAGTACGACCCTTATGCTAGTTCATGTTTTTGGGTACTTGGATGGTTAAGTACCAGTACTTTTATATGTGTACACTACTATGCTAATTTCTTATGTTGGGAAAAGTTTATTTCCACTAGTTTATTTATTAGTTTCTTCTTTTAGGTCAACTACATTACTCAAAGTCAACTCCAATTCTTGCTAGAGTAATTTCTTGTCGTCAAGGTTATGTACTTATGTTCTTTTGGTATCGCTTTCGTCTATGGTCACACTCTTATTTTGTGACCTGCAAACATTCAAGATATGGTGGTTCTGTTTGAACATCCTGTTGGGTTTCATAGTCAGCAGGAATAAATAAAAACACTTGCCATGATGTGAATCTATAAATATGAGTCCTAAATCAATTCCTTAAAGACAACTCCTAATTTATAATGTTACAAAGTATTCGTACATGAGACAAATTTATGTACCACAATGTTATTATATCTTACCAATGAAGCAGTGCTTCAGTGGTACCCGTTGCTTATGGTCCCCGGGCCCGCAGTTGTTATCCCCTTGCCAATAGTGGGGCGCAGGTTCGAATCTCGGCTTGCACGCAATTGTTGGGTATTGGGGGGAGGTATTTTACCGGGCATACTTAGCCCTTACGGGGTGGGCGGTATGGGTGCCGAAGGCACACGGGGTCAGGGTTTCTCCGCCAGTCCAAACCTTTTGCCAATGTTATTATATCTTTCTACATTTTTAGATGAAAAATGGTGTTGTGCCTTAATAAATTTAAAGTGAATGACACATTCACCTGTTAAAGAAACACGTGATCTCAATCCTTTGTGATTTCACCTAGTGTTGTAGCTCATGTGGTTGTGGTCTGACTCTCTTAGCGAGAGGTCATGAGTTCGATTCCCGTGGGGTGCAACATTACACACAAGGTTGCCCATTTACCTTTGAATTCCACCCAATGGTGCCTTCCGCACATCGCGTTGCGGGGGCAGGGGGTTTACCGTCCATGCCTTCGGATTGAGCCGGGTTTACTCTTGGCAGCAGTTGGGGGCGGGTTATGCAACTGCGGGAGATGAACACATGAGTGGTTAAGTTCCCTGGACCATCCCGTACTTTAAAAAAAAAAAACAATATACATATGGCAATGCATGAAAATATGGTGGATAATGGTTTGCTTAGAGTTCTCAAATAAATTCGGAAGGGATGATTTACTGTGGTGTTCAAGTTGCTTCGTATGGTAGATCGTTGGGTTAATTTCATGTTGGGAAGACTAAAGAGCCAATACCCTTACAACCTAGAGGTTGAGGGTTCGAGTCTTGCTTATGACCTTTTCGTGGTGAATATATTCATGTTAGTATTATGTGAGTGTGTGAGTTTGCCTTCAAAAAAATAATAATAATAATTCATGTTGGGAAGATGACGGTTTTGTTCTAAACGATCACTGGCAATGTCGTTTTTGTATAGCTACTTTAGTTACTTTGTGCCGAATAATTTGTGGATGTCCTTATATTTAATTCACTAGTGAAATGACCCGTAAAATCACGGGTTTTTTTAAACGAAATAATTTAATGACATGTTTTAGGTATTAAGTGAATGTAAATTATAAACTCATTTATTTTAATGACCCGTTTGATTAAGAAACTTTTCGTTGTTTTTACAAATATATAGAGACATGTATTTTCGCATATATATGTAACGTAATTAATTTGGTAAAAAGAATCCATATATTTGAATATTAATAATATAATAATTATAATTATAATTATAATTATAATTATTATATTAAAAGTAAATAATAATAATAAATTTCGCTCAAAGTTGAGTATTTATATTTATATTTTTAATAATAATAATAATTATTATTAGTATTAAAAAATGCCTTTTAATTTTTTTTAGAAAATTAGAATTACAATTTAGTAGATATTAATATTTTCTTTTATTGAATATTTTGTATAATTTTTTTAATTAAATTAATATATAATTATGACATTATCATTATAAAAAGTAAAGGTCAATTAGCTTAATGATGACATTATCATTTTAGAGATTCACATGACTATATGTTCATAGAAGTGAATTGGAATCGAATGAGATATGGTTCCATATTTCTAAATTGGCAGTTATATGGATCGGTCTGACATGTGTGGCATGTGATTTTAATTCAACATGTACTAAACACGAAAGTTAAGAGCAGAGGACCAGATCAATATGTTAAAATTTATTGCGTTCATACTAATAGTAAATCTTTAAGAATGTCACTATTATTGCCAACTTACCATCGTTTTAATTTAAATTAAAATCACATACATACAAAAAAAAAAAAAAAAAAAAAAAAATTGAAAGGCAACATTTTATTAACACGAGAAAATAAGGTACAACATGAACATAAGTTCCATTACATTGGATTGGGCACTATGAAAAACTCGAAAAAAACATGTTGAAAAGAGAGCAACATAACATTAATTTAAACAACTATCTAATCTAAATAATATTGAAGCGGATCGGATAACCATTGTAGCCATTCAATCTTTTTATGCTTGAAACGCGAGGAGATCCAGTCGAAAGCAATTAATTGAATTTCCATTAAGCCGCTCGGACCATTCAACATGAATTTGAGAAAACTTTCCGATTCCAGTTCTTCCAAATCTAGTACCCGCACGTCCACTACATTGCTTGCCAAATTTTTGACCCCAAGAATGAGAGTGTTCGATTGCTTTTACCAAGAAAGGCCTCGTTAACACTAAGGTTTGTAAACGAACCCAAATTCCACCATTTGTATACTCTATCCCATATTTCCATCGAATGCGGACAAAAGATCATTAAATGCTCGATTGTTTCCACGTCATCGTCACATAGGGGCATCTAACGGTATCCAAGTCAATACCTCTTTTATCGAGTTCGGTACGGACCAGGATACGTCATTTTAACACCCTCAATATGAAGATTTCAACTTTAGAAGGGACCAAATTGTTTTTAATGTTGCGTCCCATGCAGGGCCGGTCTGGTGTAATCTTGTGCCCTGGGCGAGTATGGAAAAACGCCCACTTGTAAACAAATTACACATTATGATTAGAGTTTGGAGTATAGTCAAGCTAGACGGGATCCTTACAACAACTTTATTATCAAATTAAAGTGTTACAATATGAGGAGATCAACTCCGAGTTACAATTTCATACATCACCAAAAACTATGTCTTTGTGCATTTTTCAAAGAAAAATCAACAATTAATTTGTGGTAGTCATGATTTGCTAAATACTTGTTTTTCTTTTATTTCTTATTTTGAGCACTTGATGCCGTACACACGGCAGCATAACAATTTATACTAACTCAATAATGTTTAAACAAAAATACAATTAAATAATAGAAAGATAAAAGCTAATAAGCTAATCACGTGGATGAAGAGACAAAAAGACGATCTAACAAAAAGGTTAATGGTGTTGGTTGCTAGCGGCTTGGCCAATTTTTGCTGATTGTAAAATAGTGGGCTAACATTGTATTTGTGCTAATATTTCAGATTGCAAAAAATAATTTTACTAAAGGCCAATTATTCTAATGTGGATAATATTGTATTTCGACTAAAATGAAGCATCTAAATGGGCTGCAGAAAAATGGTGCCCCCTATCTTCATGGTGCCCTGGGCCGTTGTCCATGTGGCCCATAGGCAAGCACGGCCCTAGTCGCATGTCCCCGAATGCGAATGAAGTTTCCCATTGATTAATGTTGTGAGCTTTTTTGTTGAGAACACTCCATTCGATGCTAATCGCCATGTCCAAGAGTCGAAGCTTTGATCTCTTTTGTGATAATCGTCCAATAATGAAATCAGTTCGTATACAAATTTTATTAGTTACTGATCCTTATTAATTACGGAGTACAAAGTATTATAATGTGACAAAATATGCATACATCCTACGAAACAATTTTATGTGTTATAAAGTTATTACTCCCAAATTCGAATAAAAGATAGTGTTGTACGATAATAAATATAAAGTGAACGCGACTACACAGATTCACCTATTAAAGAAGCACTTGGTATTACTTGTTTGTGATTTCATTATTTTTACTCCATAAGATCAAATACAAGAAGTTAAAACGGATGTACTATAGATGCTCTCATTTTTCTCGATTACTATCAATTTACCATCATCCCTGATTCAAAATTTCATACATAAGGATTTCATTAGTTACTACTCCATATTAAATTGTAAAGCCTCATATGTAGGCCAATCGGACCTTCGACGAGATGTTTGTGACATCGCAAACAAGATATTTGGGTGCCCGTGAGTAATGCTTTAGAAGAGAGAGATGTTGAGCGCTTAATGGAGAATTAAGATTGTTAAGTCATGAGTGAAGATAATTTATTGATTTTATATTAGTAACTAGATCACATGGTGTGGTAGAGCCATTTCACCGCAATTACCGCAGGAGACATGCGCACAATGTTATCGTATTTTATGTGTGTCATTAAACGTAGATTTTCAACGACGTCGACAAGCCAGCATCTGTCAACACCACGTTGACGTCGGTGGTCCAAAGTTGTTAGGTAGACATCGACCAAATCTGAACAACAACTATTTTTTACTTTAAATAAAAATCTATCGCCTGCAAACTCGATTTAATTGTTTTGGACACTGAAATAAACACTGAACGACAAATCCACTTTTTTCACGGGAAGTCAATTTCAAAGCTTTATCATCGTCATATTCTTATTGTAATCATTGTCGAATTGTACGTTTATCATCGTCGAGTTGTATGAGTTGCATTCTTATCATCATCATACGCTTACTTTCGATTTGTACGCTTATGATCGTCATACTCTTATTGTAATCATTTAGTTATAGTAATTTGTATGGAAATGGCGTGATCATATACATAGCATTGTATATGTATATTTTAATTGCTAAAGGCTAAAAACGGAAGTTGCGCGAAGTATGTTGAAAAGGCTTGGCATATCCGCTGAAAGATAAGTCTGCGGATCGTGGCGCATTGATAAAAGATCGCGGATTACTTCCGCTAAGTCAGCGTGGATGATTGGACAATCCACACACTGCGAATATTTTGAATACTATAAATAGGGAGCTTGGCTTCTCATTTATAGGTTGTTGATTCCCTGCCATTTGCCTAGACCTTTGTAATTTTCACTTGTGACTTTGCCCAAGGAACATTTACATTGAGTTAAGGTGAATCGTGCTAATTAACAATCAAGACAGGGTCGGTGTGGTTGATCACTTAATTGAAAAGTGAAAGACGATCATCAGGGCTCAAAACAATCATCAAACATTACATTCACCATCTCATTATCATTGCATTCGATCCTTAATTAAGTATTCTTTAATATAGGATTGATCAATTGGCGCCATCTGGGGGACACGTTCAAAATTAAACTCGATTTTTTTTGTTTTGTGTTATCGAACAATAAATTGGCTTGTTTAATTTTAATCGTGTATTGTTATGATGATTTGCAGGAAATTGCTAAGGCGTACTAGTTGATTTGATCGTCGAACATGGCAGCTAATGCAAAGCAAGCAAATAGTTATGTGAATGCTGATGTACTGGCTAATGATTCGCAAAGTACCTTGTCACGACCCGGAAAATTTAGACTAATTTTAAACCAAACTCTCGATACGATATTGTATTCTTGACACGATAAGAGAAATCTGTTAGGTTGAGTCTCAAAATTTTTTTACTGTTTCATATATTCAATTGACCTTCGACCATTCTCGACGATTCACGAACAACTATTTGTAAATAGATAACATATATATTTAAATAGGTATTTATAATTTGAAATATAATTTTGAATATTATATAATTTAATTATAAGAATTTATATTGTAAAATAAAAAGCGATGTGATGAAAACTATATTTAAGAATATATAGATATAAATAAACATGTATATAAATATTACTTGTAAACATATAAAGTTATATTAAAACTATTTGTTCAAAAATATATAATATAATTGTTTTAGTAATTAAACTTGCTATTTTTAAAATTGTTTATATATAGAAAGGGAATAAATGATTTCGAGCTTAAATAGTAAACATCAGTGATAATCGGTTGACATTTCGTTAGTGTTCATATAGAATTAACATGAATTTATGAGGGATTAAAATAAAAATTAAGCTGTAAATCGATTACGAAGATTTTAAATTTGTTAAAAGTATTTTTACCTTTTTAAGTTTAAATATTAGTACTCCGTACATATAAATTGGAACAGAAAATAAATAATTTTCGAACCTTTTTGATCAGATTTCAAATAGGTAATAAGTGAAATAATTAAATATATTTAATCTAAAAATTTAGGATTTTTAGGAACACTTTTATACGTTAACTGTTTAGCAATAGACACGATATAGTCATTCGGGATAAATTGTCGGTAGTATAACACCAAATTAACTTCACGAGTTGTAATATACAGTAAATGGCATTGTTTGATTTTTGTTATTTATATTATTATAATATTAATAATTATTATAAATACAAGTGGTTTCAACCACTGAGAATCATCACCCCATATATTTGTTTTCTGTTTTTGATTACTTAAATAACTACAAGAACCAAACTCAATTGAGTTTCTCTTTTACTTCTTCAGTTTCGAATACCACACTAACCATCTATATATTTTTTCTGTATTCTCCTTGTTTGAGAGCACCATCCATTTAAACAACCTCCATTAAAAACCCACTAACCTGCAGCACTTTTTTCATATTGATGCCGGTTCCATTTGTTTCCAATCGAACACCCCACCAATCGTCCCCATGGTTCACTATTATTTCGTTCGTGTTGTTGTAACTAGTATCAAACGCAACCACTTGTGTTTTCTTTCTTTTATGGCTCCATCAAACCATAACCCCAACCCTCACCCATTCACCACCCAACCACCGTGAACCCACAACCTCAATGAACAACCAACCCACCACCATTATGGTTTTTTTTGTTAACCGTAAGATCACCACACCATCACCACCTTGACAACCTCACTATCGAACCACCTCTCATCTGAAAACAAACCCACCTCCATCTCTATCTCTCTCTCGTTTTGATTCTAGTTCAAACAACCGAAGGAACATCACCACCACAACCTCAACTATCGAACAGCAGCTTTGCTGCAACCTTGCTACTCGTCTGTTTCTGTTTTAAACGCAACCCACAACCCACAACACCTACAACTGTTACCGTTACATTTTTTTTTCTTTTCTTCGAACCAGACTACTACTCGTTTTCTATTATATTCTTGTTACAACAACTAGGAAGATGATGATACTGTTATAGCATAAAATGTAATAAAGCTGTGGAACATGGTAATCGTAAATTGTAAACGAAAGCGATAATGACGGAGGTTGAAGATGATGAATAGTAATCATGATATTGATAAATCAACAATGATGATGATGAACATTACTTGTTTCAATCAAAACACCTGCAAATTTTCTGTTCCGATCACCTCCATAAAACCACGACTAAAAGTGCTGCTACTTCGTGAACTGTTTCGCGTTAAAAAAAAAAAGAAACCGAATACCTTTCTTTGTTAATGGATGATATTGGGCTTTAGTAGTTTAATCTTGTTGTAACCTGCATTTTTTTGATTGGGCCGAAAAGAAGCTGGACCGAGATCCGTTTCTTGTTTCTGTTTGGGCTAAGTGTTAGTGAAGATGCTGTAGAAGGGTTAAATGAAACTCAATCTGGGTTATAATAGATAAACCAATACGGACGAATGGTTAGGGTGTGGTGTTGCTGAACGAGAGGTCTGGGGTTCGAGCCCGGACTGAGGCATTTTTTTTAAGAACTCACTCATTAAGTTGGTAAATACATATTATTATTATTATTATTATTATTATTATTATTATTATTATTATTATTATTATTATTATTAAAAGTAATATCATATTTATTATCATTATAATTCTTATTATTATTAGAATTATAATTATTATTATCATTATTATAATTATTTGTAAATTATGAATTTTAGTTATTATTATTACTATTATTATTATTAATTATAATATAAGAATTATTAAAGGTATTATTATTATTGATAATATTATTATTATCATTATTTTTATCATTATTATTTTTATTATCAATATTATTATTTTAATGAATATTACTATTATTTTTAGGAATATTATTATTTCTATTAATTTTATGAATATTATAATTATTATTATTATCATTATTATCACTTTTAACACTAATATTATTATTTTTAACATTATTATTATTACTATCATTTTTATTATTATTATAATTATATTATTATTATTATTATTATCAAAATTACTATTAATATTATTATTATTATTACAACAAAATTTGTTATTAAAATATTTATATAAAACATATATAAAAGTATACATATATAAAAATATAAATAATCGAAATGATATATAATAATATAAAACTTATTCGATTACAAGGATATGTTTTAATATATATACAAATTATATAGGTTCGTGAATTCGAGGTCAACCCTGCACTTGTTCAGTGCCATCATATGCGTAATTACTACGAAATACAGTATCATGAGTTTCATTTGCTCCCTTTTTGATTGCTTTTGCAATATATATTTTTGGGCTGAGAATACATGCGCTGCTTTTATAAATGTTTACGAAATAGACACAAGTACTTAAAAATATATTCTACGTTGAGTTGTACCACTGGCATATTTCCCTGTAGCTTGGTAACTACTATTTACATGGGTATTGTAAACGTGAATCCTGTTGATAGATCTATCTGGCCTGACAACCCCAACCGGGCTGGACGACCAGTATTCAACGGTTGCACAGTACTTCGTTTCAGTGACTACACTTGGTACAGTGTAGTGAGATTTCATAATAAAGGGAATATGCGACGTTGATTAAATGTTAAGTATGGTTGCCAAGTGGTTGGAATATTTTTATTAAAACCTTTATGTATATGAAATCTTGTGGTCTATTAATATATTGAAATGATTGTTATGATAAACCTATGAACTCACCAACCTTTTGGTTGACACTTTTAAGCATGTTTATTCTCAGGTACGAATTAAGTCTTCCGCTGTGCATTTGCTCATTTTAGAGACATTACTTGGAGTCATACATGGCATACTTAGGACTGTACCTCGCAATGGGACCAGATGTTGATGACTTCGTCCAGGGGGATAAGGGTGGGTCCTCATAGGTGGTATCAGAGCGGTGGTCGTAGCGAACCAGGTCTTGCATTAGTGTGTCTAACTAGTAGTTATTAGGATGCATTAATGAGTCTGGACTTCGACCTAGTAGTTGTTAGGTTATATTAATGAGTCTGGACTTGAACCTTGTCTGCATGTTAAAAGTTTTTGCTTACCACCATTTGTCGAAAAATATCTACTTATCATTGTCAGTCTCGACACGTCTTATTGCAATTATTGCATAGATGATGTACAGACAAATTCATATCCCATCACATTAAGTGTTGTCTGACACGTTTCCTTAATTCCCTCCGTAATCTATGAGATCTTATGTACTATATACAGATAGTCTATGTAATTAGGATATCATCCAAAATTCAGCCCTCAATTCATATCAAGAATCATTTCATAACTTTCTGCGATCGCGTAAGATGGCCTCTCCGAATAGACCGAGTTCCTCCAGCTCCGAAGACAGCGTGACTGGAGCGCACCACCCGATCAACTACCGTGATTATTGGAGAAAATGGGGGTGGGTTCGTGACATACTCACCCTATGGAGGAGGGAAGAAGGTACTCCATATCATGAGCCGAATCTACCGCCTAATGTCGGAATACTCGACCCGCTCACCGGCGAACCTGTTCGCAACACTGTTTATACCCTCTTTGTGAGAATTTTTCATCTTGAGGCTACCATTAACGGAACTAGAGAAGATATCCAACCTCCACCTTACACTGATAATCAGCCAGGGTTAGTAGAAGAAGTCAACGAACTTCGTGCTCGAGTAGTAACTTTGGAGAATATGGTGCAAAACTTACCAGCTTTAGCAGCATCACCGGCACCAGCAGTACCACCAGTATCAACAGCTGTACCATCAACAACACAAGCCTCAACATCTCATTCTGTACTTCGAGCCTAATCATCGTTCTACGTATCGTTCTCTCTACTTTATCTTCGTTCTACATCGATTATCTTCGCTCGACATGGCGATTATGTAATTTCTAAAGTTTTAGAGATTATGTAATCTAGTTCTAACTATAAATCAAATGAGTTTAATATCTTATTAACTCATAAAATCCATGATTACATCTGAAGAAAATATATATGTATGTATATTTTCAGAAAGATTGTAATTAAAAATTCTTTTGTACAAACTGTTAATGATGAAAATATTTTAACGGGTAGGTAATACCCGAGGAATATTTAGATTTCACATTAATAAGTTACACTGTACATTCTTCAAATCTGACTCAATGATTATCTATTACCCTGTTTACATTCATCGATATATGAATCTGTACACCACAGAGTAACCATTTTCATTCAATTTCATATCTGGATTTTGACCTATCAGAATCCAACAAGTGGCATAATGAAGAAAACATTGGACAAAATAAAATTTGTTAGAAACAAACAATTTAACTATGAGAAGAATTTTGTTAAGAATCCACGCTAACTGTTCCTAGCTAACTGGTTACATTTTATTTATCGCAATTTAATTATCGCAATTTACATTCTCGCAATTTTATTTATCGTCATTTAATTTCTGTTATTTATCGGGCCACATGTACACAATACATCAGATTAATTCTGAGACAATAAGTTGTACACGGGTCATGATACGTATTTATTAATTCGAATATTTGGTACATCCTAACACAATAAGTATACAATACGTTTTGATAAATCCTAAGACAATACTTACACAATACGTCTTAGTTAATTCTAAGACAATACGTCTACAATACGTTTCTGGGTTGATGCAAAGACAATACGTATACAATACGTAGTGGGATAATTCTAAGATTATATATATATAAATCGATTATTGGACTATCAACATTGGACAATTAAAAATGAATTTAAAATATTGATTATAACATATGAAACTAAACAATTCTTCAAGTTTGCCACTTGATTTCATCATTAAACCTCATTTGTATCTTGACGATTACCATCTCCGTTCAAACTCTTCGATATTCTTGAAAACCCTCGGTTTGATAACTGATGATCCAGATCCGTTAACTTTGAAAATGCTGACGAAGCAGCATGTTGTAGATTGCCTTAATGGCCAAAAGTTGATAATAAAGAATGGAACGCTCGATAGAAAATTTGGTACTGAAAAACATATTGAGCTAACCACGAAGGAGACCAAGGACAAACACAAGGACCAAACCCTATATTCAAAGAATCCAGGTAATTCGGGATCCGATGAAATCTTTAGAGAATATCTTACTCTGAGGTCATGTTAAAATCTTGCGGAAAATTTTTCTTCATCAACCTTCGAACTTAGAAATTCCAAAATATCATCATAAATATCTTCGATATTTCTGAGGATATTTTCATAAATATTCTTGTCCGAAATTATCTACCTCTTTGTATTTCTGTATTCTGTTATATTGGAAACTTCTGTAAAGTCTAAGTATAAATTATGAATAAATTGTGGAGAAGTGTTGGGAACTGAAGCATGAGTTAGTATAATATAATGCGCTTGGCCAACGTGATTATATTACAGTAAGTCATGCTAAATTTCTAATGGAACGTGATGATGGTTCACAGATTTTACCCTCATCATGTGCCATGTTACACGATTCTTTCATTCTACTTAATCTCTAAGTATATCACGAAAATATTTCCTTGATAATTCTATTCTTCTGTAATTCCAACAGTTTGCTAATAAATCGTGCTATTACATTTCTTTCTGATTAGAAGATTTCTTTAAATTCCTTGAATTCCAGAAGAATAATCGTGACTACGTCAGAAGTCAGGTCGAATCTTATTTTTCTCATTTCACTATTTTGTGATAGCTTCACTCAAACGCTGCGAGTAATCGAATTGTCTTATTCATATTACTCAACGGTGATAAAACTCTATTTATCAACTCATATTCGTCATGAAAAACATTTTTAGTATTAGCCATGACGACCTCGATCAAATTTTGGGACGAAATTTCTTTAACGGGTAGGTACTGTCACGACCCGGAAAATTTTGACTAATTTTAAACCAAACTCTCGATACGATATTGTATTCTTGACACGATAAGAGAAATCTGTTAGGTTGAGTCTCAAAAATTTTGAACTGCTTCATATATTCAATTGACCTTCGACCATTCTCGACGATTCAACAACAACTATTTGTAAATAGATAACATATATATTTAAATAGGTATTTATAATATGAAATATAATTTTGAATATTATATAATTTAATTATAAGAATTTATATTGTAAAATAAAAGGCGATGTGATGAAAACTATATTTAAGAATATATAGATATAAATAAACATGTATATAAATATTACTTGTAAACATATAAAGTTATATTAAAACTATTTGTTCAAAAATATGTAATATATTTGTTTTAGTAATTAAACTTGCTATTTTTAAAACTGTTTATATATAGAAAGGGAATAAATGATTTTGAGCTTAAATAGTAAACATCAGTGATAATCGGTTGACATTTCGTTAGTGTTCATATAGAATTAACATGAATTTATGAGGGATTAGAATAAAAATTAAGCTGTAAATTGATTACGAAGATTTTAAATTTGTTAAAAGTATTTTTACCTTTTTAAGTTTAAATATTAGTACTCCGTACATATAAATTGGAACAGAAAATAAATAATTTTCGAACTTTTTTGATCAGGTTTCAAACAGGTAATGAGTGAAATAATTAAATATATTTAATCTAAAAATTTAGAATTTTTAGGAACACTTTTATACGTTAACTGTTTAGTAATAGACACGATATAGTCATTCGAGATAAATTGTCGTTAGTATAACACCAAATTAACTTCACGAGTTGTAATATACAGTAAATGGCATTGTTTGATTTTTGTTATTTAAATTATTATAATATTAATAATTATTATAAATACAAGTGGTTTCAACCACTGAGAATCATCACCCCATATATTTTTTTTCTGTTTTTGATTACTTAAATAACTACAAGAACCAAACTCAATTGAGTTTCTCTTTTACTTCTTCAGTTTCGAATACCACTCTAACCATCAATATATTTTTTTTTCTGTATTCTCCTTGTTTGAGAGCACCATCCATTTAAACAACCTCCATTAAAAACCCACTAACCTGTAGCACTTGTTTCATATTGATGCCGGTTCCATTTGTTTCCAATCGAACACCCCACCAATCGTCCCCATGGTTCACTATTATTTCGTTCGTGTTGTTGTAACTAGTATCAAACGCAACCACTTGTGTTTTCTTTCTTTTATGGCTCCATCGAACCATAACCCCAACCCTCACCCATTCACCACCCAACCACCGTGAACCCACAACCTCAATGAATAACCAACCCGCCACCATTAAGGTTTTTTTTTTTTTTTTGTTAACCGTAAGATCACCACACCATCACCACCTTGACTACCTTGCTATCGAACCACCTCTCATCCGAAAACAAACCCACCTCCATCTCACACTCTCTCTCTCTCTCTCTCTCTCTCTCTCTCACTCTCACTCTCGTTTTGATTCTAGTTCAAACAACCGAAGGAACATCACCACCACAACCTCAACTATCGAACAGCAGCTTTGCTGCAACCTTGTTACTCGTCTGTTTCTGTTTTAAACGCAACCCACAACCCACAACACCTACAACTATTACCGTTACATTTTGTTTTCTTTTCTTCGAACCATACTACTACTCGTTTTCAATTATATTCTTGTTACAACAACTAGGAAGATGATGATACTGTTATAGCATAAAATGTAATAAAGATGTGGAACATGGTAATCGTAAATTGTAAACGAAAGAGATAATGACGGAGGTTGAAGATGATGAATAGTAATCATGATATTGATAAATCAACAATGATGATGATGAACATTATTTGTTTCAATCAAAACACCTGCAAATTTTCTGTTCCGATCACCTCCATAAAACCACGACTAAAAGTGCTGCTACTTCGTGAACTGTTTCGCGTTTAAAAAAAAAGGAACCGAATACCTTTCTTTGTTAATGGATGATATTGGGCTTTAGTAGTTTAATCTTGTTGTAACCTGCATTTTTTTGATTGGGCCGAAAAGAAGCTGGACCGATATCCGTTTCTTGTTTCTGTTTGGGCTAAGTGTTAGTGAAGATGTTGTAGAAGGGTTAAATGAAACTCAATCTGGGTTATAATAGATAAACTAATACGGACGAATGGTTAGGGTGTGGTGTTGCTGAACGAGAGGTCTGGGGTTCGAGCCCGGACTGAGGCATTTTTTTTAAGAACTCACTAATTAAGGTGGTAAATACATTTTATTATTATTATTATTATTATTATTATTATTATTATTATTATTATTATTATTATTATTATTATTATTATTATTATTATTATTATTATTATTATTATTATTATTTATATTATTATTATTATTATTATTATTATTAAAAGTAATATCATATTTATTATCATTATAATTCTTATTATTATTAGAATTATAATTATTATTATCATTATTATAATTATTTGTAAATTATGAATTTTAGTTATTATTATTACTATTATTATTAATTATAATATAAGAATTATTAAAGGTATTATTATTACTGATAATATTATTATTATCATTATTTTTATCATTATTATTTTTATTATCAATATTATTATTTTAATGAATATTACTATTATTTTTAGGAATATTATTATTTCTATTAATTTTATGAATATTATAATTATTATTATCATTATTATCACTTTTAACACTAATATTATTATTTTTAACATTATTATTATTACTATCATTTTTATTATTATTATAATTATATTATTATTATTATTATCAAAATTACTATTAATATTATTATTATTATTACAACAAAATTTGTTATTAAAATATTTATATAAAACATATATAAAAGTATACATATATAAAAATATAAATAATCGAAATGATATATAATAATATAAAACTTATTCGATTACAAGGATATGTTTTAATATATATACAAATTATATAGGTTCGTGAATTCGAGGTCAACCCTGCACTTGTTCAGTGCCATCATATGCGTAATTACTACGAAATACAGTATCGTGAGTTTCATTTGCTCCCTTTTTAATTGCTTTTGCAATATAATTTTTTTGGGCTGAGAATACATGCGCTGCTTTTATAAATGTTTACGAAATAGACACAAGTACTTAAAAATATATTCTACGTTGAGTTGTACCACTGGCATATTTCCCTGTAGCTTGGTAACTACTATTTACATGGGTATTGTAAACGCGAATCCTGTTGATAGATCTATCTGGCCTGACAACCCCAACCGGGCTGGGCGACCAGTATTCAACGGTTGCACAGTACTTCGTTTCAGTGACTACACTTGGTACAGTGTAGTGAGATTTCATAATAAAGGGAATATGCGACGTTGATTAAATATTAAGTATGGTTACCAAGTGCTCAACCACTTAGAATATTTTTATTAAAACCTTTATGTATATGAAATCTTGTGGTCTATTAATATATTGAAATGATTGTTATGATAAACCTATGAACTCACCAACCTTTTGGTTGACACTTTTAAGCATGTTTATTCTCAGGTACGAATTAAGTCTTTCGCTGTGCATTTGCTCATTTTAGAGACATTACTTGGAGTCATACATGGCATACTTAGGACTGTACCTCGCAATGGGACCAGATGTTGTTGACTTCGTCCAGGGGGATAAGGACGGGTCCTCACATACCTTGCCGGTTAATTTGCAGGAAAATGTTAATACTACTGCGAGCAACTCAGTTCAAGAATCGATCGCTAAAGCGTCTAATGTCAATACCACTAATAATGATAAACAACTAAAGGTTGCTGCTGATAAAATGGTTGCGCGCAGAAATTCGCAATAGAACCGCGATGAAACCATTGCTGAAGGTAAGCGATTATGAATTTTGGCTGGAAAGACAAGTTTGAAGGCAGAAAAAGTAGTTGGCACTGCTATTGAGCAAGCTAAAAAAGATGCCAAGTATGGTCGCAAACCTCGCATACCGCGTACTTACTTATGGCCGTTGAATGATTCAGGATCACAGGTTGATCGCTTAGTTGTTGAACATCGCGATAGCGATAGCGATGATGCGGAGGACCGCGTTGTTTTAAACTCTGTTTATAATTCCAAGATTGCGAAAGCGCCAAGAGAAGAAAGTGAATATTCTGATTATTCAGATAGTGCGGAGGAATTTGTAAAATTCCGTATGTTTAGCGCAGGCGGCCACCAACACCCTTTCTTCGCCATGAGGATGAGGGTGAAACTTCTGATGCTATGCGCAGAGAAAATGCTCAAAATTTCTTAGCGAATGCTTTTAAAAGCATTGCGCCTAAATCAATGCAGCACAAGTTTGAGCAACCGAATTTTTTGCAAGATATGATAGCTAAATTTTGTGCGGAAAATACTGATACCCGCACAAAAAAAGGCGACTGAGATTACTACTGCTGCAGACAAGTTTGTCCAGCATATCTCTGATTACCTGATTGTTACACTGCCCATTGTGCCGGCAACGTTGGGAGTTTACTCAGGTTTAACTGACCCTTTGGATTTTTTTGCAACGGTTTGAAGGAGTTGTAAGCACCTATAATTGGGATGAGCCGGTCGCGTGACGAGTATTTCCTATGGTTTTACAAGGGTCAGCAAGGGAATGTTTCCATAGTTTGCAAGCCCGCAGTATTATTGGCTTTATCGATCTTGGCGATAAATTTTTATTGCAGTTTCAAAACCTTTTACTGCAGAAGAAGACGCATATCGAATGTCATGACATCAAGCAGGGTAACAAGGAAACTTTAAATGTGTTACTTACGCGATACATCTATGAATGCCAAAAGATACCAAGTTTGAATGAAGATCAAAAAATCTCTGGGTTTTTGCATGTCATTAATCCGCAGCGACATCCAACGCTTGTGCGGCGTTTGAGAAGAGATGTTCTGCCAACTTTTGCTAAGGTTCACCAAGAAACGTATGATTACATCAGAGGCGGAGAGGACATTGCTATAACCCCTGCATGTGGATGGGGTAAGGATAAAAGTTGGCGGGATGATAATGATTCTTTCCGTGATGGAAATAATGATAACTTTCGCGGTTCGGGATATCCAAGGCGAAATGGCGGTGGTAGCTACCCGCGTAAAGATAGACATCAAGGTCAAAGTGATAATCATGGATATAACCTTCGTGATCATTATTCTTCGTGAAAATGGAATAATGAGTCCTTTAACATCATCCAAATGTTAACAAAAACACCTAAGGAAATTCTTTTGCAAGAAAGGGTAACGAGATCTTTTCCTGATCCTCAACCTTTAGCAGAAAATAGCAGACGTGATAAATCCAAGTTTTGCATTTTTCCATGATGACTATGTTCATGATACTAACTGCTGTAAAGATTTGGCAGAATTGATCGTGGAGGCATTTGAGCAAGGTAAACTGGATCATTTAATAGCTCAAGGTGTTGCAAGTACTGCAAATGCGATTATCTAGCCCGCAGAGTCTAATGCTCCGCAAGTGCCAAATGCCGCTGATCGAAAAGCTCCTGCGATAAAGATCTAGAGGTTAAAATGGTGAGCAAGAAAGAGAATCTGTGCGAAATTCAGGTAATTAATGTAGTGGAGGTTCAAGGCGAAATGTCAGTGTTCTAGGTATCTGAGCAATTCGCGAACTAGCAATGCCCCTCTATTACTTTTTCTCCTATAAACTTGAGCGCGGATTTTGATAAACCAGTGGTGGTTTCATGTCGCATTGCGAATACTGGACTTATAATTCTGAAGGTGCATGTTGATACTTGTAGCAGTGTGGATGTAATGTATGAGCAATGTTTTAACAAGTTGCCTGCACATATTAAAGCTTTGCTGAAACCTACTGCGATTTCGCTAGCTGGTTTTTCAGGAGTATAAACTTGGCCTATTGGTCAGTTGGAATTTCAAGTTTAATTAGTAGATGATCGCGATGAATCGCTAAAGCGCCAAGCCTTGTTAAACCTGTATGTAATGTGAAATCAGTCTAGGTTTAACATGATTCTTGGGCGCACTGCTTTGCTTATGTTTGGTGCAATACCATCTACTTTGCATGGAATGGTGAAGTTTTCTACTTGCAAGGGCATTGGTAGGCTGACTTCGGCAGTAATTGAGCCACTTTGCGCGATGAGTACTGTGCGAGAAAGCATTGGTGTTGAAGGGCATACGGTGCTCGCTGAATAGCATAAACGTTCATAATGGAAAAACATTAATTGAGTGTTTAATCATTTTAATCATGATCAATATGTTGTTTTTATTAATGAGCTGTTATTTCTAGAAAATAATGAATAAGAAAAAATTAATTTGTGTTTTAGCTATTGTTTCTACACAAAGCAGAAAACACTGCGTGTGGCCACGCGTAGTGATAATTTTGCAGAATACAGACGCCTAAATCTTAAAACACTGAATGAATTCTTATGTAAAATGCAACTAAGTATCCGCAGAATTTCTAAAATGCATGGCATTATTTCTCTAAGTAATGATACAGCCTACTTATGCAGTAACAATGCAGATATCTTGTAAAATTTTAACTTTAAAATCAAGTGATGAAACTACCCACTTGTGTTAAATGATAAATGTTGCGAAAGGATGAAATTTCCTAAGTATTTGATCTTTCCATACTTAGATGCTTCGCAATGCTAATAAAATTACCTAAGGATCGTTTTGGCAGACTTAGAAGATTCATGATGTACAAGTTTATACAAATACGGATTGTTTCGCAAAAGTACATACTTATTATGTGCACAATAATAAAAGTTGGGAATTGCAAATGACAAGTCTAGATTATGAATATATATTGAATAAAGCGCTATATAAATAAACTAAGTTGTAACTGCGAAATATAAAAATTTTCATTAATAATGTGCTGTGCGAAGCGCACAAATATACAAAAAAGTGCAATGCAAGATTGCGGTTACAAAGGTACAAATTAAATGAGCACACTACAGCTCAAGTGCTTTGATATCCTCGAAAGTACCATTTTCTTTCCGGCTAATCTCCTCTAAAGCCGGAATAGTGACCTTTTCCACCTCCTTCTTCGCCTTGGTCAGCGCTTCTTGTGCCTCTACATTCGGGCATATTTCTTTGGCGATGTTCGCAGGAAGTGGCTGTGAAAGGTCGCCAAGTTGGCAGAGCAGGTCATAAAAATCGCAGCGAGTTGCGAGCTTAGTCGCTTGAGCGTATGCTTTGAATTTTTCCGTCACCGGCGCTGAGTCCATCACTTTATCGCCAAACTCGGGCAGATACTTGACAAGCTGCGAAAACTGCATTTCTGCATATTCCGCTCTATTTTTGAGCGCGAAATTTTCATCTTCAGTTTTCTTCAGTTGAGCCTCAAGTTTTTGAATTTTTCTGCGGTGAGTTTGAGCAGTTTTTCACTTCTTATCATAGTGATCTGAGATTTCGTTGAACCGTTCGACATTGTCTACGGTTAAACAGATGGCATTAAAGCAGTTGTTTATTCGCTGCCTCTCAGCTTCAGCGAATGAAAGTGCGCTGATATTGCTTTAAACATACATATTATTCGACGCAATATCATTTATATTTCATAGGTTTTTACTGTTTACTAAGACATTCAAATGTATAAATCACGAGAAAACGACAAAAGATAATACGAGCTCGAAGTTTGAAGAAAAGACGATAAACGATGGATTTAAACCAAATATATGTCGAGATAACATTACCCGAATACAAGTTCAAGATGAGCAAAGAATAAAAGTTCAAATGAAAAGTTCCAAATCGATAAACGTCAACGCGGGATCAAAAGAGAACAAAACAAAAAATAAAAACAAAGAAAACTGTCGGCTGTTCTTACGCGAATCGTGTGGCAACCTACGCGAAACGCGTAGTATTTAACTCTTACGCGGATCGTGTGGACTCCTACGCGAAACGCGTAGTATCCAGTCCAGATCCAGATTCAACAGCAAATGGGACGGTTACTTTTATGTTTTAATATTCATTCTTTTTTCAAGTGGTACAGCAAGGACATCAACCTTTTGACCTACTATCAACATGTTAAATACGGAGGACTAGTACACATATCAAGGAGAGAAGAATTACTATACACATACAAAATTTATTACTCTAGTTACTTTGTATTTTGAAGTACTCTGTATAATTTATTTCTGTACCAATTTAATTCTCAAGTCAAGATTAGGATAGTTTCAAATATTAAGGGTGTATTGTTCGTGATTAAGGGTGTTATTGTACGCGTGAAAGGGTGTTGTTATTGTAATTTTCTACCGTTTGAAGTTAATGAAAGTGAAGAATTTTTAGTAAGTATATCCTGTTAAAATTATCGTTATTATTATGTTTGCATATTTATGTTTTTATGTTTACCCTAGTATAATGAGTAGCTAAATACCCTTAGTGTTTGCTTAGATGTAGAGCCCCTAGTGAAATGGATTGTTATCATTTGTAAAAATTAAAATGTAACTTTAGTATTTTTAATATTGAGCCTAATTAAAAGAACCATTATTATGTATTTGGATATTAAACCCTTGTCAATTAATTTGTTAGATTAAAATAACGAAAGTTATTTTTATTTATATAAATTAAGCTTCAACATTAAAAATGATCTAGACGAACTTATAACTAATTTACTAACACTAAATTAAAAAGTAAGGTTCGGTGGTTTGGGTAATATCACTAGTCATATAATAGTGAAATTGTAAAAAGGGAAACCGTTATGATTTGGGTTTTGGCGAAGGTCAAAACTGGGTTGGGTCTCAATTTAAATACTTAAGGACTAGTAACTATCTAAATATAATCCAATGAAAATTAGATTTAATTTAGTTAGTCAAAACTTATTATTTTTTCGAAAGGAAAATATAAGTTTTATACTAAACATTTTAATACGAGCTTAAACTTAAAAAAATCCATGGACCTAGAGGTGACACATTTAAGTAAACACTCCCTTTTATTTTATAAATCATTATTATTATTATTATTTACGTTCATTTATTCAGTAAAGTTAAAAGTAAAATTAAAAAAAATATTACACAGCATTATATTCCAGTTTACTCGTCACTGTTTTGTCACCTGGTTTATAACATACGCGGATCGCGTATATCTCTACACGATACGCGTACATATTAAACCATACGCGAAACGCGTATAAATACGCGAAACGCGTAAGTATAAATACGGGAACAGTACGAAATTAGGTTAAATTCTAGGGTTTTGAATATATTATTATTATATTTAAGTTATTAATTTATATTTAGTATTAATTATTATAACACATGTTTTAATCTTACTATTTAGTATTAATTAATATAATTTATAATTAGTAATTAGTTTATAATTAGTTAATTATTGTAATTCCTTTTAATTTAATTAAAACATGTCTTTTAGTTAATTTAAGTTAATTTGTAATTTTATTTTATTGTTTAAAACAAATTCCTAATCATTTAGTTTTATTAAAAATTATTGTTTTATTTATTATCATTTAGTATTAAAATTGTTTTATCACAATTAGAATAATTTCATTTAGTTCATTTTTAAGTTAGTAATTATAAATCTCGTAATTTTGTAATTTTAATTATGAAGTAAATCAGTTAAGTCTCGTTTCCATTATTGTTATTTTATAAATTCCTAATCCAAAACCCCCTTTAAATAAGTTTGACTTCAAAGACTATTAAAAACCATTAAACACTCCATCTCCCTGTGGAACGAACCGGATTTACCTACAAACTAAACTATGTGGATAGGACTAGTTGCCTATATATGTTTGAAACCAACCTAAAATTGTTAAAATACCATATATACAATAAATCAATTCGTGTAATAAAATAACTCAATCCGTTCATAAATAAAGGTATTGTTTCAAAGCATCAACTTTTTGGCGCCTCTGCCGGAGAGTTGGCAGTTAAATAAATAGATAATTTTTCTGATTCGTAGTAGTAGTTGGATTTGTACGTGGACCGGGTTGTTGGATCACCAATTTTATTGGTCAATAGAAGGATCCTGCCCCTCTGCTGCATCTTTTGGCTATTCGAAACGTGGGCAAAATCAGAAGGAAAATCTGTTTGTTTAAGGGTTTTTATCATTGTTTTTATGTTATTCGATCCTTTCGAGGAAATTCATTTCCAAGAAAGTTCAAAGTTTATGAATAAATCCTTTAGTTCTTTGTACAATTTCCCAATTGTATGATCCGTTCAGAAAATCCTAAACTCGTTAAACTTAATCCGGAACCGCAAAGAATTAATAAAGGACAAAAACAACAAAAAGAAGCAGGAAGTACTAGTAATTTTAAAACACAGAAAAACACTAAAAAAGAAACAAGTAAGTAACACTAGAAAAGCTTTTGGTGTTATGATCTCATAATAGAAATTAATGCATGAACTTACGTTCCTCCAACACTGAATTAACTCCTTCATATCCTGAACCCGAAAGGGAATTCCACGAACGCTTAAGAGCTCAAGAAGTAGAATCTCTTGCTGAGAATTTACAATCACTTTCCTTAGAATCTGACTCTGAACCAGTTATCCAACCAATCATAGAGCCATTTATTAAAGAAGAAGAAGAGATGGCGGCTACAAATCAAACGATGGAAGCATTAATGAAGGCAACAAGAACAGGTCAAGGCCACGCAATTATTCAACCCACTATGACTGAAGGTTTTGAAATAAATGGTCAATTTCTCCACATGGTGACTAATACATGTCAATTCGGTGGAGCCCCAAATGAGGATGCTAACGAGCATCTTCGTAAGTTTGTAAGCATTTGCAAGCTTTTCAAAATCAAAGATGTCACCGATGAAGTTGCATGTTTAAAAATCTTTCCATGGTCCTTAAAGGATGATGCAAGAGATTGGCTAGACTCATTACCAGAAGGTTATATTGAAGACTGGAATGATATGATGGATAAGTTTTTGTCAGTATTCTTTCCTGCTTCATAAGCAGCAAAATTGAAAAGTGATATAAACCACTTTATGCAAAAGCCTAATGAAACTCTTTATGAAGCTTGGACCCGATTCAACAAAATGCTTAGGGTATGTCCTCAACACGGGTTGAATACATTCCAAAAGGTCCAAATATTCTATAAAGGAGTCAATGTGTCAACTAGAAAAGATATAGATGTTGCAGCCGGAGGTTCGATCATGAAGAAAACACCTGAAGACGCTCACACAATCATTGCCGATATAGCAGCCCATTCCCATAATTGGCATCAAGAGATGGAATTCTCTAGATCATCAAAGGTTGCTAGTATCGAAAGTAATGATGAAATTGCTTCTTTAAAAGTCCAAATAGCAAATCAAGCAAGGCAAATTGAGAAGGTAACCAAAAAAATGCACGCTATCAGAGTAGGGTGTGAACTGTGCCAAGGTCCCCATCTTACTAGAGATTGTGATCAAAGTACAATGGAAGAGCAAGCAAATTTCTTAGGTTACTTGCGAAAAGGTGAAATGAATTTCAATGATTTTCCAGCAATAGAAGCAAACAACCGAAAATATCCTCCTATAAACACCTATCAAATAGGAGGACCTTCAGGTTCAAATAATAATAACTATCAAGGAGGAAATCCAGGTTACCAAAATAACCGGAATTTCCCAAATCAAAATCAAAGAAATGCACCACCAGGTTACAATCACTTAAATAACCGAAATTAACCTCAACGAATTTATCAAAATAATTTCCAACACAATCAACCACAACCACAAGCACTCATACAACCACAACCCGAGAAGAAATCCGGTTTAGAAGATCTCTTGAGAGATTTTATGGTTAAGCACGAGCAAAATGCAGAGCTCCAAACTCAGCAAATTCGAAATCAACAAGCCACAATTCAGAATTTAGAAAGAGATGTTGAAAGGATCTCACAGTTACTATCAGAGAGACCACCAGGTACTCTCCCCTCAAATACTCAAGTGAATCCCAACAACAACCAAACAAGAAATGAGCATGTAAATGCTATAACTACTAGAAGTGGTTTAACTATTAACCCGGAGACTCTAAAGTCCCCGGAAGTTCCTTTATCTCCTTCTATTTTACAAGTACCGGTTGATAAAAATGAGCAAGTTGACAACGAACAAGAAAAAGATGATCCACCAGAGGTCATATCAAAGAAAAGTGAAGAACCACCAGTAAAGGTGTATAAGGAACCTATTCCATACCCAAAAGCATTGAAGAAAGATAGACTCGCGAGTCGATATCAGAAATTTGCGGACATGATCAAGCAAATTAGCATTAACATGCCACTCGCGGAGGTTCTTAGGGATATGCCCAATTACGGGAAGTTTTTGAAAGATCTCATATCTTCGAAGGGTAAATACCACGACGTTTCTGCCACATTCCTCCATGAGGAGTGTTCGGCCATCTTGAAGAAATAAAATGTACCTCCAAAATTGGGAGACCCGGGTAGTTTTATCATTCCATGTATGATGGGTGATTCGGTAGTGTACGATGCACTAGCCGACCTAGGTGCAAGTGTTAACCTAATGCCGTACTCGTTATATTTAAAACTTGACTTAGGAGACTTAAAACCAACCCGGATGGGTATTCGATTAGCAAACCAATCATTTGATACTCCCATAGGTATAGCCGAGGATATTCTTGTAAAAGTTGGCTCACTTATCTTTCCCGTCGACTTTGTTATTCTAGAAATGCAAGAGGACACAAAAGTTCCTATCATTTTAGGACGTCCTTTCCTTAACACTGCAGATGCTATCATTAATGTCCAAAAAGAACAATTGAGTCTAGGTGTGGGAAACGAGAGAATAATTTGTCACATTGACAAAGCCATGAAAAGACCCACTTCCACCGATGACTCTTGTTTTCAAATTGATATTATAGATCTTTGTGTCGAGAATGAATTGCAGGAGCTACTGGAAATTGATATCCCGGGGTTAGCCCCGGTAAGTGAGAATGAATACTTCAATATTGATAAAGATTTTGATGAGTTGATGAAGGTGGTCACGGATGACGAGACCATCAAAGAAGAAATTCCCAAGGAAGAGGAATCGTTTGAGGAAATCAAGAATGAAGATAGATTCCGTATAAAGAATTCCTTGGAAGAACCACCCGTACTAGAGCTTAAAGAGCTACCCAAACACTTGGAGTATGCTTATCTCGAAGGTACATCTCAATTACCGGTAATTATTGCTTCACATCTTTCCGGTAACGAGAAGGATAGGTTAATCTCTGTTTTAAAAACCCATAAAAAGGCTATAGCCTGGAAAATAACCGACATTCCAGGGATAAACCCGTCTTATTGTACACATAAAATTCTCCTTGAGAATGACTTCAAACCAGTAGTACAAAGACAACGCAGGCTAAATCCCAACATGAAAGAGGTTGTTAAAAAGGAGGTAGTCAATCTTCTTGACGCTGGGTTAATCTATCCCATCTCCGATAGTCCTTGGGTTAGTCCAGTACAAGTAGTACCCAAAAAGGGGGGTACAACCGTTATTCTAAATGAAAAGGACGAACTCGTTCCAACTAGAACGGTTACCGGCTGGAGAGTCTGTATTGATTACAGATGTCTCAATGATGCCACAAGAAAGGATCATTTTCCGTTACCTTTTATTGATCAAATGATTGAACGATTAGCGGGAAAAGAATATTATTGCTTTCTAGATGGTTTCTTCGGTTACTTCCAAATTCCAATTGATCCCAACGACCAATAAAAGACCACATTCACTTGTCCTTTTGGTACCTTTGCCTATCGCCGCATGCCGTTTGGTTTATGCAATGCACCCGGAACCTTTCAAAGGTGCATGATGGCAATTTTCGATGATATGGTAGAGGATTGTATGGAAGTCTTCATGGATGACTTTTCCGTGTTTGGAGATTCCTTTGAATCGTGTCTTTTTAACCTTGAACGTATGCTTATCCGATGTGAGAAAGAAAATTTGGTCCTAAATTGGGAAAAATGCCACTTCATGGTAAAGGAGGGCATTGTACTTGGTCACAAAATATCTCGTGCGGGAATAGAGGTAGATAAAGCTAAAATTGAAGTTATATCTAAGCTACCTAAACCGTCGAATGTTAAGGCCATTAGAAGCTTTCTTGGTCACGCGGGATTCTATAGGCGATTTATCAAAGATTTTTCTAAAATCGCCCGCCCATTGACCAAGATTCTTGAAAAGGATGCTCCATTTGACTTTGATTCTAATTGCGAAAATGCATTCTCGATTCTAAAGTCAAAACTCACACAAGCTCCCATTATCGTATCTCCGGATTGGAATATGCCATTTGAGCTAATGTGTGACGCAAGCGACTATGCCTTAGGTGTTGTCTTAGGACAACGACCCGATAATCATTTTATTCCAATTTATTATGCAAGCAAAACGCTAACGGGGGCTCAAATTAATTATACCACCACGGAAAAGGAGCTCCTGGCGGTTGTTTATGCGTTTGATAAATTTCGGTCATATTTGGTGTTGTCCAAGACCATTGTTTACACGGACCATTCGGCACTTAGGTACTTATTCTCGAAACTAGATGCAAAGCATCGTCTCATACGTTGGGTTCTTTTACTTCAAGAATTTGACATTGAGATACGTGACAAGAAAGGAGCCGAGAATCTAGCTGCCGACCATTTATCCCGACTTGAAAACCCTGAATTAGATAAACTCAATGATACAATCATCAAGGACACATTTTCGGACGAATCTCTAATGAGGGTTGACAAGGAATCTGAAATCACATGGTTTGCTCATTTTGCAAACTATCTTGCTTCAGGCTTTCTTCAAAAAGGACTTTCTTACCAACAAAAGAAGAAATTCTTTGCGGATTTGAAATCCTATTTCTGGGAACACCCCGACCTATTTCGTGTTGGTGCAGATCAAATAATTCGCCGTTGTGTGTACGGACAAGAGGCTCAACAAATTCTTGAGCATTGCCATCAAGGGCCCACCGGCGGTCATTTCAGACCAAACCACACTGCAAGAAAAATCCTTGACTCGGGCTTTTATTAGCCCACGATCTTTAAAGATGCCCATAATTTCGTTCGGACTTGTAATGCATGCCTACGAACGGGTAACATCACAAAAAAGGATGAGATGCCTCAAACCGGCATCCAAGTTTGTGAAATCTTTGATATTTGGGGAATCGATTTCATGGGACCATTTCCAAGTTCCCATAAGTGCAAGTACATCCTAGTAGCCGTTGACTATGTATCCAAGTGGGCTGAAGCAAAAGCTTTGCCTACAAATGATGCTAGGGTGGTGGTGAACTTCTTGAAAAATCTCTTCTCACGCTTTGGAATCCCAAAGGCGCTCATATCCGACCGAGGAACACATTTTGTCAACAACCTTCTTGAAAAGGTGTTGAAGAAGTATGGCGTAACTCATCGTTTCTCTACTCCGTACCACCCGCAAACAAGTGGTCAAGTGGAGAACACGAATCGTGCCTTGAAACGCATACTTGAGAAAACGGTTAATAACAACCCTAAGATTTGGCAACGCAAGTTAGACGACGTGTTGTGGGCTTTTAGGACTACGTATAAAACACCAATCGGTACCACACCCTTTAGACTTGTATATGGTAAAGCATGTCATCTACCTGTCGAAGTTGAACACAAGGCATATTGGGCTCTGAGAGTGTGTAATACTGACCTTGTGCAAGCCGGAGAAAATCGTTTCTTACAACTTCACGAACTAGATGAATTAAGATTACAAGCATATGAAAATTCTAAAACATACAAAGATAAAACTAAAAAATGGCACGATGCACGATTAAAAAAGAAAGAATTTGAACAAGGGGATAAAGTATTAGTATTCCAATTATGTTTCAAGTTTTCACCTGGTAAACTTAGATCCCGATGGACTGGGCCATATATAATAAAACAGGTTTTTCCATCTGGATATGCAGAATTATATAGCAAAGATGGTGGAACTTTCAAAGTGAACGGTCATCGACTCAAATTATACTTTGAAGGAATCAATACTACGGAAAGAGACGAGATCACATTCTACCCTAAGGACAAGTAAATTCAGGGTAACTTTAAGGTTTTAAACTCCATTCTCGATTTTTATTTTTAAGAGTGGGGTTAGATTGGTCTTTCCCTAGCAGACCCTAAAGAACTAGTCTTCTCCCTCCATTCTACCTTTTTATTTTCTTCTTTTCGTTTTTATTTATTGTTTATTTTCAAGATGCGCAATCAATATGTCTACAACCACTTCTTTTTAATGTGCGATAAAATTTTACCGAGAGATGTGGTGTTAGATATAAAGAGAAGATGCGATCAGGCGAGTAAAGAAATAAGGCAAGAACTTAACGAGAAAAATTATGCCAAAGGAAAATCAAAATCAGCTAAGAAACATCGAGCGCGTCATTTGGGCAAATGTGTAAAATGTGGAAAACCAGCTCATTATGGAAACTGTCCAAAGAACCAGACAGACTCTAATTTCGAGTACGTAACCTTATGCCGAGAGGGACCTTTTAAATGTTCAAAGGAAAACCTCTTAAACCAACGAGGTTACGCCTACGAAGCCATGGGGGGCGAAATGATGCGACTACACTACGAGGCGAGTCAACGCGGTTTCACAATCTAAGTCTTTTTCTCGCCAATTGTGTTTTTGTGCATTTTTTGTAATTTTGTGCACTTTTGTATTTTTGAATTTTTGTGTGTTTATGTTTTGGTATGTTTTAGTTTGTATTTGTTTGCTGTGATGTTATTAAAAAGGGTCTACCGTTTAAAATTGATAAACCTTGAGTTTAACCTGTTTTCATTGAAAACGATAATGCTAAGTGTAATAACTGAATTGTCGTTCTTCAAATTGCACGAAATTTATTGTTGGATTCATAATATATCTTTTATATGGTAAACCACCAAAAACAGAAGAAAAATCAAAACTACTAAAAGTATACTTTTTTATCAATAACTGTAAAAATATATAACTTATAAACCTTTGTCGTGGGTAATGATAGGTGTAACAACCGAGATTGTCTCTACCTAGTTGATAGGAAACAAAGTTTTAAGTTTGAAAATTAGTTGGTTTAAAAGTATATATAAAAAAAAATATAGTGTGTATTTTAAATTCATTTAATTTTTATTTTTCATGTACTTGTTTTTAATTCTAAATATTAATTTTCTTTTATAAAATTTTAAAAAAAAAATAAAATAAAAAAATTGGAGTGTTTTATTTTCAAGTTGTTTTTGAAAAATATTAAAACGTTAACTTTTGAAGTATTAAATTATAAATTGAAATTGAAAATTTATAAACGGATAAAAACTAGGTGTAACAACCGAAATTTCCGTTACATCAAATATGAATTTAAAATTGATATTTTGAAATTTTAAGTACTTATAAAGTTGAGAATATATATATATATATATATATATATATATATATATATATATATATATATATATATATATATATATATATATATATATATATATATATATATATATAATAAAAAATGTAAATAAATAAATAAGAATGTTTTTGTTTTTATTTTTATTTTCATAAAATTTTAAAAAAATTTAACTTTTAAATTATTAAATTTTATAAATTAATTTTTAAAATTTATAAACGAATTAAGACTAGGTATAACAACCGAAATTTCCGTAGCAACACATATTAATTTATAAAAGAAATTTTAAAGTTTTAAGTACTTATAAAGTTGGAAGAAAAAAAAAGGGACAGAAAACTTACGCGAATCGTGGGGATATCCACACGAAACGCGTATAATCAAAAGCCACGCGAAACGCGTAAGACTACGCGAAACGCGTAGGTTCAAAAATCAGTCCAGATAATCTGTCGAATTCTGCTTCTCCTTCCCATTATTATTATTGTTTTTGCTGCTGTGAAGACGAGAAGAACACCCGAATTCTACCAAAATCACACCCAAAACTCAATTAAACACTCTCAATCTCATCCAATTCATCTACCTTTCAACATGCCGAGATTGGTAAGGGTCCTCAACCCATTTTACCACTTGTTCTTCAAATTTTTCATTAATTATTTATATAGCTTTAATCCGAATTTTATGCTTGTTATTGATAAATTTAGCTTAATTATTGATATGGCTATGTTGTAAGCATGAATATAAACCCGATTAGCATAAAAATTTGATGTTTAATTGACTATTGAAAAATTAGGGTTTATACAAATTGAGGAGCTGCTATAAATTGTGTTATTTTGGTTACAATTAGATGTTTTTAGTTGTGTTGATAGTAGTTAGAACCCTTGAACATAAGTTTGATTGTTTGATTTTGTGATTTTATTTTTAGTGTAAATTTGATACTTTTTTTTTTTTGTAATTGTCATGAATCAAGTGTGTATTGTGATGATGATTAGAAGCTGGATTATACACAATGTGATTGAATTGGATTATATATACTTAGCTCATTGCGTATTTTCATTTGTGAGTCACATTTTTGTTTTTGAAACTTGATTTTTGATTAGGAATTTTTGATTTATTTTTGTTTGTTTTTATTTAAGATATTGATTCATGTGGTGTTGAAACAAGCTTGTATGTCAAGAATAAATTCGTTGCTAACATTAACATACCCAATTGGGACGGTTCTCTTGTTTTAAAATGTTATGCAGGGATTATTCAGAATGAGAGCTGTTAACCAACAGCAAGGGGAAGAACAAGTAACCCCAGAAATGGAACAACAACTACAGAATCTACAACCAAACCTGAGATTTCCTGATGATGTACCTAACCGATTACAAAAGGTTAAGGACTTACTTTCTCTGGTCACTAGAAACATCTCTCCAGTATACGTTGTGGACTGGGCTCCTTTAGGACCACCAGTCAATTTAGATTTGCAAATAAAGGGAATTTTAAACCAAAGTTTTACAAATGAATTTGGAATGACTTTGGTTTTTAATGATTTTGAGAGATTGTTTAGTTTAAATAGCCCTGTATATAGAGAATGGTGTTTAGAATTCTACTCTACCGTTAGAATAAGTTTACACCCAGAAAATATCGATGATATTAATTTTCTACAATTTAGGCTGGGTGGGGTAGATAGAGCAATGTCCTTAAGTGACGTGACTACCGCATTAGGGATTTACACCATAGACGAGATGATAGCTCCTGGTTTTAGGGAATATATTTTTACAGGGGCTAGATATACAGGTAACTATGATTCTGGTTTAGTCTGGCGATCTTTCACTAATAGAAATACATATGAGCCAGGCTAGGAATCTTATCTAAAGATCACTGATGTTCGCTTCAGAATAATTCATAAGTTTATAGCGAACACAATAAACCAAAGGTCATTTACTAATACAGATAAAATTAATTATATTGACCTTTGGTACTTGGATGCGATTAGAGATAGGGATACATTTATTAGTATACCCTATGGAGTTGCTTACTTTTTGGCCCATGTTGGTAAGGGTGCTCGAGGGACGAGTGACATGTCGGGGGGTCACTATATCACGTGTCTAGGAAGCTGGTTCGGACTTGGCCCGAGTGAATCAGAACCTCCAATCCAACCGGTAAATCAAGCTGTTAGAACTTTAGGATTGGACGTGTATAGGATGGCTAAGGCCATACAAGTGAGGGGTGGGGTAATTAGTTTGAGACGGCAAGAAGTAGTCGCTCACGCTCCTATGGAGGAGGATGAGGAACCCGCTAGGGAAACTAGGAGGAGACGAAGACAGCCATATGAGGCTAGTATGTCTAACGTAGGTGTTTCTGATTTCGATATGCTACAAAATTCGTTTAATTCATTGAGTTTAGATTTAAGGAACTCGTATGATAATTGGGGACGGAGATCAGAAGAACAGTACACTAGTTTGTCTAGGCAAATAGGGGATATTAGGCATACCCAACTGGCCCAGGATACTATGTTAGAAAACATCCGCTACGATCAGAGGGGCCAGGGAGCACAGTTAGAGTGGGCGCATCATCAGACTTATTTATACGCAGCTAACCCACAACATTACGCTCCCTCAGCTTTTCCATCATACCCCCAGTGGCAAGAACACGGAGACCCTCTACCTCCACCTTATGATCCCAACGCTGCCCTAGCCGCGAGTCAGGAAGCCTATAGGCGTTTTTACGAGGAACAACGCCTAAACGAACAACGGCAGCAATAGGAGCGAGAACAGGAAGATCAGGGAGGCCCTGCGTGGTCATTTTTCTAGTTTTTCTTTTTATTTTTAGAATTATTTATTTTGTATTTGTTTGTATAAAATGATTTTTATGGTGTGTTAATTTATTCTTATCTTTAATTATCTTTACAAAAACTCTAGTGTGGGGTAAAATTTTTGTACTACTAAAGTACAACCCCATCTCGTTTGTGATTGACATATTTGTTGACAGGTACTTATGATGATGATGCATGCGACATAACGAAATACCATATTTTTATTGTGATAAAACGGATTGGATATGTTCATACTTAACAAAGGAAGTTCTATACACTGTACACTTTTTATCCTCTCAAATTTATATATTTAATATGATTTTATGTAATGAGGGCATTACATAATCTTAAGTGTGGGGTGGGAGTATATACATTCTCAAGAACTTATAATTTAGTGGTTTTTATGAAAAATTTTACAATTTTTAAACAAATATAACTAATCAATTTTTAAGGTAATTACGAGCAATTAAAGATTAGGTGTCAAAAACCGAAATTATTGTCTCCATACATTAAAAATACATAAGTTTATCTGATTGAAATATATAAAAGAAAACCAAGTATAACAGAATTTATAAACTCTATATGTTTAGAACTATTTATCACATGTTTCTATGAAGTATTGCAGATATCATCGCTTTGGAATGTATAAACCTGAATATCTCGTTAAGGAAGTAAAGTCTTCCAAAATGACACACTTGCTAACTTATGTTAGAAGATGTAGTCCAGAACAGCTGTAGGTTGACGAAAAATCTTGAAAAGTCATCTCTATCATCGGCTGAAAATCCACCTCACCTCAGCATCAAACAGGGTTTTTGGTGGTCAGACTTATCCTAACCATGAGATGGATCTGTCTCGTACAATGGGGGGGGCACATTGCAAATTAGCTTTTAAGACTAATGAATCTAATCCCCAGATGGATGATCTCCGTAAAGATCAACCGCATCTATGTTTGACCGCGGTCAACATACATATGCCATAACAAATTGAGGTGTGCAAACTCATGGTTCACCGATGATATTTGGACACGATATAATTTTACTCTAAAACTTGTGCTATTTTATGAATTATATTGTGTAAAACCATTTTTAGGACATTCGGTTTCAAGTTCCATGATACTTCAATTATGGGGGCGGATAGCTTGCTAATCGCCGACTGAGACTTTGGTTTTCAGTTACCCTCAACCGGAATTTGAGGTTAAAACCGGAAAACGTGTCTAGTGTAAAAACTAGCATGACATTTTATAAAATCATAAAACGTTTTCACAAGGTCCAATTTTCCTTAAGGATCCAAATTTTTAAACCTTAATCACGAGTTTCAACTTTGTTTCTGTTGTCAGAATTTCGTTTCGTGTGGTGTGCGTGTGATTCAATAAAAATTGTGTAGTGTTTTCAACTTATTCCATATAGCGTGTGTTTCATTTCGTGTAGCGTGTGTTGTGTGGTTTAATGTTCGATAAGGAAAAATATGTAATGTTCCGATTCTATTTAGAAGATGTAATTGCTTGAGGACAAGCAACGTTCAAGTGTGGGGTATTTTGATATTGCTTTAAACATACATATTATTCGACGCAATATCATTTATATTTCATAGGTTTTTACTGTTTACTAAGACATTCAAATGTATAAATCACGAGAAAATGACAAAAGATAATACGAGCTCGAAGTTTGAAGAAAAGACGATAAACGATGGATTTAAACCAAATATATGTCGAGATAACATTACCCGAATACAAGTTCAAGATGAGCAAAGAATAAAAGTTCAAATGAAAAGTTCCAAATCGATAAACGTCAACGCGGGATCAAAAGAGAACAAAACAAAAAATAAAAACAAAGAAAACTGTCGGCTGTTCTTACGCGAATCGTGTGGCAACCTACGCGAAACGCGTAGTATTTAACTCTTATGCGGATCATGTGGACTCCTACGCGAAACGCGTAGTATCCAGTCCAGATCCAGATTTAACAGCAAATGGGACGGTTACTTTTATGTTTTAATATTCATTCTTTTTTCAAGTGGTACAGCAAGGACATCAACCTTTTGACCTACTATCAACATGTTAAATACGGAGGACTAGTACACATATCAAGGAGAGAAGAATTACTATACACATACAAAATTTATTACTCTAGTTACTTTGTATTTTGAAGTACTCTGTATAATTTAGTTCTGTACCAATTTAATTCTCAAGTCAAGATTAGGATAGTTTCAAATATTAAGGGTGTATTGTTCGTGATTAAGGGTGTTATTGTACGCGTGAAAGGGTGTTGTTATTGTAATTTTCTACCGTTTGAAGTTAATGAAAGTGAAGAATTTTTAGTAAGTATATCCTGTTAAAATTATCATTATTATTATGTTTGCATATTTATGTTTTTATGTTTACCCTAGTATAATGAGTAGCTAAATACTCTTAGTGTTTGCTTAGATGTAGAGCCCCTAGTGAAATGGATTGTTATCATTTGTAAAAATTAAAATGTAACTTTAGTATTTTTAATATTGAGCCTAATTAAAAGAACCATTATTATGTATTTGGATATTTAACCCTTGTCAATTAATTTGTTAGATTAAAATAACGAAAGTTATTTTTATTTATATAAATTAAGCTTCAACATTAAAAATGATCTAGACGAACTTATAACTAATTTACTAACACTAAATTAAAAAGTAAGGTTCGGTGGTTTGGGTAATATCACTAGTCATATAATAGTGAAATTGTAAAAAGAGAAACCGTTATGATTTGGGTTTTGGCGAAGGTCAAAACTGGGTTGGGTCTCAATTTAAATACTTAAGGACTAGTAACTATCTAAATATAATCAAATGAAAATTAGATTTAATTTAGTTAGTCAAAACTTATTATTTTTTCGAAAGGAAAATATAAGTTTTATACTAAACATTTTAATACGAGCTTAAACTTAAAACAATCCATGGACCTAGAGGTGACACATTTAAGTAAACACTCCCTTTTATTTTATAAATCATTATTATTATTATTTACGTTCATCTATTCAGTAAAGTTAAAAGTAAAATTAAGAAAAATATTACACAGCATTATATTCCAGTTTACTCGTCACTGTTTTGTCACCTGGTTTATAACATACGCGGATCGCGTATATCTCTACACGATACGCGTACATATTAAACCATACGCGAAACGCGTATAAATACGCGAAACGCGTAAGTATAAATACGGGAACAGTACGAAATTAGGTTAAATTCTAGGGTTTTGAATATATTATTATTATATTTAAGTTATTAATTTATATTTAGTATTAATTATTATAACACATGTTTTAATCTTACTATTTAGTATTAATTAATATAATTTATAATTAGTAATTAGTTTATAATTAGTTAATTATTGTAATTCCTTTTAATTTAATTAAAACATGTCTTTTAGTTAATTTAAGTTAATTTGTAATTTTATTTTATTGTTTAAAACAAATTCCTAATCATTTAGTTTTATTAAAAATTATTGTTTAATTTATTATCATTTAGTATTAAAATTGTTTTATCACAATTAGAATAATTTCATTTAGTTCATTTTTAAGTTAGTAATTATAAATCTCGTAATTTTGTAATTTTAATTATGAAGTAAATTAGTTAAGTCTCGTTTCCATTATTGTTATTTTATAAATTCCTAATCCAAAACCCCCTTTAAATAAGTTTGACTTCAAAGACTATTAAAAACCATTAAACACTCCATCTCCCTGTGGAACGAACCGGATTTACCTACAAACTAAACTACGCGGATAGGACCAGTTGCCTATATATGTTTGAAACCAACCTAAAATTGTTAAAATACCATATATACAATAAATCAATTCGTGTAATAAAACAACTCAATCCGTTCATAAATAAAGGTATTGTTTCAACGCATCATGCGCGATATTTTCGTTGCACGCTTCTCGGCACAAACTTGCAGAGTTTGCGGTAGAGTCTGTTAGCATACTCCTCCTCTGCAGCCTTTTCGGCATCTTCTTCACGGTTTGATGCTTCGTCGTCGGACGAAAGGTTTAAGTCTTTGATGTCAAAGCTAAGGGGTATAAAATACTATTAAATTTTAACAGAAAAATACTATTAAATACGATACAATTTTACACAAGATATTTATTTATTTAGAGAACGGATATACTTAAACCTTGCTACAACACTTATAGGCAGTGTACCTAATCGTACAGTAGTGTAGTTTTTAGTAAGTCCGGTTCGTTCCACAGGGAATCTTTTTAAACAAAGCTTAACGCTATATTAGTTTACTTTTATAGAAATACATATATATATATATATATAAGTAATATTATTATTATAAAGGGGGGTTTTTACCGTTTAATGACCGGTTTGTCGATTTTAAAACTTTAGTCGCAGTTAAAACCTAATGTAAAATATTAAATAAATAAAAGACTTAATTTAAAGCGTAAAATAAATAACGATAATGAAATTGCAATAAATAAAAGTGCGATAAAATAAAATTGCGATAATTAAAAAGTACGATAATTAAAAGTGCGATTAAATAACAATAAATAAAAGTGCGATAATTAGAAGTGCAATTAAATATAAAATAAAGGAAATTAAATATGAAATAAAAGAATTATGCTTATTTAAACTTCCGTAATCATGATGTTTGACGTGTTGATTTTAGTTTTATGCCCATGGGTTAATTGTCCTTTGTCCTGGATTATTTAATATGTCCATACGGATTTGTCCATAATAGTCCATCAGTCATAAATATAAAGAGCGAAAGCCTTCGTCAAATTATTCTTATTCCCGAAGTCAAATATTCCAACTAATTGGGGATTCGAATTGTAACAAGGTTTTAATACTTTGTTTAATGAATACACCAGGTTATCGACTGCGTGTAAACCAAAATTTTACTACTTTGTTAACAATTACACCAATTACCCTTGAATGTAATTCACCCCTGTTTCAACAAGTTTATTAACTATTAATCCAGTTCCGTATCCGGTAAAATGAATAATTATTGGTATTTATAGATATCCCGCCCACCGTACCCAGTCAAGCGTATGTGGTTATATATAAATACGTCAAATTATAAGTTTGTATATTAAATTAACAAGGTATTGTTTAGTTAATATAAAACCCATTAATAGCCCATAGTCTAATTTCCACAAGTGTCGTTCTTTTGTCCAAACCCCAATTATGGTACAAAGCCCAATTACCCAATTTTAGTAATTAGCCCAACATCATGATTACTTCGGATTAAATAAGCATAATAATAACTTAGCTACGAGACATTAATATAAAAAGGTTGAACATAACTTACAATGATTAAAAATAGCGTAGCGTTACATGGACAGAATTTCGACTTACACCCTTACAACATTCGCTAACATACCCTTATTATTAGGATTAAAATTAAAATTAAAATTAAAATTAAAATTAAAATATAAATATAAATATAAATATATACGATATAGATAGAGAGATGGATGGATTTTTGGTGATTTTTTTACGATCAGAATGCGCGAGCTTTATAGGGAGTTTCAGAAATTGGGGCTCCGCGACTCGCGGCCAATTTTGCCTTCAAACTCCGCGAGTCGCGGAGTTTACTTTTACAGCTCACCCATGTTTGAAGTCTTTCTTGCCGACGATTTATTTTATATATATAATATATATATAATTAATATAATTAATTATATATTATATTATATTTATATACATAGTTAACTTGTAATTTTTAGTCCGTTGCGTCGAGCGTTAAGAGTTGACTCTGGTCCTGGTTCCGGATTTTCCAACGTCCTTGCGTACAATTTAATATCTTGTGCTTTGCGTTTTGAATCTTGTACTCTTGTAATTTCGAGACGTTTCTTATCAATAATTGGAACCTCTTTGATTGTCTTTTGTACTTTTGAGCTTTTTGGTCGTTTGCGTCTTCAATTCGTCGAATCTGTCTTTTGTCTTCACCTTTTAATATTTAAACGAATATCACTTGTAAATAGAACAATTGCAACTAAAAGCTTGTCTTTCTTGAGGAATAATGCTATGAAATATATGTTCGTTTTTAGCATTATCAGTCTTCATTGCCTGAGTTTTCAAAAATACCTTAAGGGATATCCCCAACTATATTATTCAGAATCTGAAAGCACAACTAAAAGCGAATAAGAAAATAGTATAAATTAATGAACGCGGTAATAATATCAGCGTAATATATGCAGTTATGCGGAATGAAAACTACTTACTTGCTTCTTGCTCGGCTAAAGTGTGAAGGCGTCTTTTGCGGGGAGTGGCAGCCTCCTCCGTTGTAGCTTTACGTTTTCCGTGGTCTTAGCCATCGGGAATAGTAAAGGTGTTAACAATTGGTTCATCAATGGGAATGATCTCGCGATCGCCGTCTTTTAGGCGACGCGCGGGCCTAATCGCCTTAACATCTGCTGTTCTCATCAGCTGGTGATATCGCAAAAAGTTTTACAAATATAGTATAAAATAAATACATTTTTGCGCAAAAGAAAAATATAAGCGGTATACCATTGTTTGCTTCATCAATCAATAGCGCGTTGTGATCGCCCCATAGCCAATATATGGAGACTCCGCCGATATAAAGCGGCACGTTGGTGTATGCTCGCATAATCAAGCCAGCGTTCTTGATTGAGTTGAGGATTCCCTGTTCGAAGTCATCTGGAGTAATTTTATCATTCGCGTGGGCGTCCATCTCGGTACACCAAGTTTTCACGATGTTGCTGTCGCCGTGGGCAGTGTTGTTGATAAAGAAAAAAGAACTGCGCCAGTTCCCAATCGAATCTTTGGGTGTAGTCATCACGCCAAGGCGGTCGCGGAATGAAAACCACCCCGCATCATGTGGAGTAAGGCTATTGAAAAAGCGAAAAACATTGAGCATTGGTTGCTTATTGAGTGCGTTGCAATACATCTCAAATAGCACGATTTTGTTGACAGCATTCAGATGCAATTGAGCAATTGCAACCTTGTAATGTTCACATACGCTACGGAAAAAAGGTGTAAGTGGAAGTCGTAAGTTGCCGTGAGAAATAACGGCTTCATATATTGTGATCATATCTTTGAGATGGGCGTTGGCCCTATCCTCTGCTGCCGGCGCAGTAGGAGAAAATTGAGCCAACAGTGGATAGTGCTGTTTTAGGGTTTTGACTTTTTCCGCCGTCATATATGAGATGAAGGCATTGGGTGTGTTTGCAGATGATGATGGTGATGCCATTTTTGATTATGTGAGTAGATTTGGTAATGAATTTAAAAAAAGGCAAAGTGTGAATCGCTAAATTGCAAGTGGCGAGTATGAAGTCGATAAACTACGATTGAAAAAAAATTGGGTGTGAAAGCGTAAAGTTGTTAATGCAAGTTGCTTTGCTATTTATAATTAAAATTGAGACAAGGAATTCGTAGGGATAATGATTAATTTTTAACGGATAGAATTACCGCAACGTGTTAACGGTAATTATATAGCTGTTACATCGTTTTTTGATTTGACAGCTTTTTCAGTATTACTGCTGTTATTACGCGTTATCATTGTGAAAATCAACGGTAATAAATCAATGGTGAAAAATTATTAATACTTGCTGCAAAAATTTCTTTTAATAACAACCTTTATTTTTTTAGAGTTTATCATGATACATTTACTATGCGAAATGTACCATAATAAACTGGGGGGACTTGATCATATACATAGCATTGTATATGTATATTTTAATTGCTAAAGGCTAAAAACAGAAGTTGCGCGAAGTATGTTGAAAAGACTTGGCATATCCGCTGAAAGATAAGTCTGTGGATCGTGGCGCATTGATAAAAGATCGCGGATTACTTCCGCTAAGTCAGCGTGGATGATTGGACAATCCGCACACCGCGAATATTTTGAATACTATAAATAGGGAGCTTGACCTCTCATTTATAGGTTGTTGATTCCCTCTCATTTGCCTAGACCTTTGTAATTTTCACTTGTGACTTTGCCCAAAGAACATTTACATTGAGTTAAGGTGAATCATGCTAATTAACAAACAAGACCGGGTCGGGGTGGTTGATCACTTGATTGAAAAGTGAAAGACAATCTTCAGAGCCCAAAACAATTATTAAACATCCCATTCACCATCTCAATATCATTGCACTCGATCCTTAATTAAGTATTCTTTAATATAGGATTGATCAATGGCGTAATAAATTGACTCACAAATCAATTGGGCGAAGAAATGTGATCCTTAATGAAGATATTTTGATGTCCTTGAAAATATTGACTCACCTATGGTTCTCAAAAAGGAGTTCGAAGTTTTAGGAAGTTTTGAGGTGTGGAAGACGATCTCAAAAGATGCAGTGAACATCAGTTAATTGGCTTCATGTTGATAGTGATTCTAATATTTCAACAAGTGTAAAACTCGAGTCCAAATTTGTTGGGTTAAAGCCAAAAATAGGCTACAAACTTACACAAATATACCGATGTCGCCCACAAACTCATTTCCGTCCTACTGTCGCCTACAAACTTTCAAAAAATGTGCTAATATCAATATTTTATAGTTTTGACCTGTTACATACTAATTTTGACCTATTTTTTTTTTTTTTATAGAATTAAGATCCAATCCACGAACGACACGTGTTGATTTTAACCAGTTTAGCCGGTAACAAGTCATTTTTGTTTACATCGGTGCACTTTTTGAAAGTTTTTGTTTACATCGGTGCACTTTTTGAAAGTTTGTAGGCGACAGTAGGACGGAAATGAGTTTGTAGGCGACATCGGTACATTTGTGTAAGTTTGTAGCCTATTTTTGGCTTTAACCCAAATTTGTTTCATGTAATTCTATTGGTGGAGTAGGTATTTTTGTCACTCTATAAAGAGTAGAGGGTTATTTTGTTGCATTGTATGCTTCTGGCTAACTATTTTTTTTCCGAAAAAAAACGAATACTTAAATAGAAACGAGAGGAAAACGTCCTCAACAGAGTAACAAAAGGACGGGGGAAAACGGGAAAGCTCGTGCTTATAAAGCAATCATCTAAACAAAAATTATCTATAAACGAGCCACCGTAATATCCCGAGAAAAAATCTTACAAACAAACTAACCAAACAAAAATTGAAACATACGCGAAAATACAATGAATGAAACCAACCGAAAAAACAAGACAGACCACAACAATCAACCTCGAGGACAATAGAGGGTTATTTTGTTGCATTTTATGCTTCTGGCGTACTTATGCTTGTAATCTTGTGGTGCTTTAATGAAATCTCATACTAAAAATTGATACATCCATTATTGTTTAAAAAAAAAAAAAGTCACAAGTGTAAATAAAAGTTCTTTTGTAGACCTCTAAAAGAAATAAAAGGTAGAAAAGGGTGTACTTTGTAGAGACACATAAATAAAGGGGTCACTGATATAATTTTGCCCAAACAACAAGCAACGAATATGTCTTTCGGATGACAGCTGCTGCTATACACCATGCCAGTATGCCACCATATTAATCTGTGGGTTTTCACGTGATGAGTAAAAGACATAAATACCCTTATAGATACATTATTTAACACCTGATAAGCGAGTTAGAAAGAAAGGTTAGTTTAGGAAATTGAAGTCTGAGTCTCCGACAAGTGGGAATTATAAGAATTTGAACACTGGGCTGGTCCACAAAACCGTGTTTCACTTATTTTTTTACTCTCGGTTCTAAAAAAATGTTTGCATGCAAGTATTGTGCAAATAATAGGAGTAATTAACAATATTGTATGATGGAGTATTAATTTTTTTTTTTAGAGTAGAAATGAATTTTTGTAAAAACATTTGCATTATAATTTTGTTGTTGAACTGATAGTGGCTAAAGTTGAAAATTTGTTTTGAAAGTAAAAAGATAGAAATGTAAAACACTCAAGTTAAATACTTGTAGTTTAGGAAGAAAAATCATCTTATCTATATCTACGTTTTACAAAAAATTAATAAACTAATTGTGAACTTGCGGGCATAGCCCAACAGTTCACCTCATATACTTCATGTCACAGGATAGGGAGAAGTCATGTGTTCGATCTTTAGAGATGACATTATTTTCTTTAAAGCAATTGAACACCAATAATGGTGGTATATATTGACCCTATAGGAAAGTTTTACTGGATTCGTTCACGACCTTTACCCAGGAACACTGTCCGAATGAATGTGTTTCCGGGTACCATCGATCGGGTTTGGGTTTCCACTGTTAAAAATGATGACTGATGAGGGTCGTTGAAATAAATGATTCACTGATGCGAAAAAATCGCCGTTAAAAAAAAAAAAAAAAAAACTGTGTGATTTAGTGGCAGAGCCACTCTTTCAATCGTTCACCAATGAAT